>NW_007248840.1:254783-265602 GCF_000164805.1 Carlito syrichta
ATTTTTTGATTTATTGTAGAGATGAGGTCTCGCTGCCCAGGCAGGTCTCGAACCCGCGGGCTCAGGCAATCCACTCACCTCAGCCTCCCAAAGGTGCAGGATTACAGGCTGAGCCAGGTATTTATATTTTTAATATTATTATTCAAAAGGTGGGCGGATTGCCTGAGCTCTGGAGATCAAAACTGCAGTGAGCTGGAATTGTGCCACTGCATTGCAGCCTGGGCAACAGAATAAGACCCCAACTCAAATATATATATATGTAAATAAAGGTAATATTATTTGTATGACTAAGAGTTTGTTCAGAAAAATAAACATAATGCTAGATACTTCAACAGAGAATGTCTTGTAGGGAGCTGATTAAGTGTTGGAGAAATGAAAAAGCAAAAGCGATGGCAGGGGTGGGGGCATGTGGCTCACACCTATAATCCCAGCACTTAGGGAGGTTGAGGTGAAAGGATTGCCTGAGCCCAGAGGTTCGAGACCAGCCTGGGCAAGTTGGCAAGTCCTCGTCTCTACAATAAATCAAAAAATCAGCTGGGCGTGATGGCACACGCCTGTAGTTCCAGCTACTTGGAAGGCTGAGGCGGAACGATCCCCGGAGCCCAGGAGTTCAAGGCAGCAGTGAGCCACGATTGGCAGAGTGAGACTCTGACCAAAAAAGAAAAAGAAAAGAAAAGGAAAAGGGAAGGAAAGAGACTGGGATTATCAGAATTAGAAGGTCAGAGAAAGGCCTTGGTAGAGCTGAGGCTCAGATCTCTGAGAATGGGATGTTTCCTGGTTGGTGATGGACTTCTAAGGGGCCACAGTGAGGCTAGTTCTGGGAGAGCCGTACTAACTCCTGCTGCCAGGCCAACACTGATAGACACAAGCAAAGAGGAAAAAGAAAGCGACTTTCCCTCTTCCAGCTTCCAGTCTCCCTCTAGCACTCCTATTGATAGAAACTAAGAGGGTACAAGCTGACAAGAAATGTGAATAACACTTTGTTCACAGATGACATAATTGTCTACATAGAAAATCCAAAAGAATCAACAAAAACAACAAACTTCCTGAAACTAATAATGATTATAGAAAGTTTGCAGGATATAGGTTAATATATAAAAGTAAATTGCTTTTCTATATACCAGCAATGAACAAGTATAATTTGAAATTAAAAAGACAATACCCCCAAAATTAATTACTTAGGCACAAATCTAACAAAGTATGTACAAGTCTACATGAGGATAACTACAAAACTCTGACAAAAGAAATCAAAGAAGAACTAAATGAAAGGAGAGATTGTCCATATTCATGGAAAGGAAGACTTGATAGTGTCAAGATGTTAACTCTCCCCAACTTGATCTATACATTCAGCAATCTCAATAAAAATCCTAGAAGGTTGTTTTGTGGATATTGACAAATTGATTCTAAAAGAGAAGACCCAGAATGGCCAACACAATGGATGGTGAAGAACAAAGTTAGAGTACTGACACTACCCGACATCAAGACTCCCTATAAATCTACAGTAATCAAGACAGTAAAGTATCTGGAAAATAATGGACCAATGGAACAGAATAGAAAACCCAGAAGCAGACCCACATAAATACAGTTAACTGATCTTTGACAGAGAAGAGGAGAAAATGGAATACAATGGAGAAAACACAGAGTCTTCAACAAAAGGTACTCGAAAAACTGGGCATCTATATGGAAAAAAATGAATTTAGACAAACTATATCCTTGACAAAAATTGACTCAAGATGAATCATAGACCTCAATGCAAACTACGAAACTATAAGAGTCTTAGCTTATAACTTAGGAGAAAATGTAGTTGAACTTGGATATGGCAATGACTTTTTAGATCACCAAAGTCACAGCCCATGAATGAAAAAACTGATAAGTTAAACTTCTTGAAAATTAAAAACACTTGCTCAGTGAAAGACACTAGCAAGAGAAATAAGAAGACAGGCCACAGATTAGGAGAAAAGATTTTCAGAAGATCTATCTAATAAAGAACTAGTATCCAAAATATATAAAGAATTCCTAAAACTCAACAATAAGTGTATTAGTCAGGTTCTACAGAGAAACAGACCCAATAGGATATAGATAGGGGAAAATATTTATTATGAGGGACTGGCTCACACAATGATTCAATCCCACAATTTGCCATTTGCAAACTGGAGGCCCAGGAAAGTGTTATAGTTCTAGTTCAAACCCAAATGCCCATGAGCCAGGGGAGCCAATGGTGTAAGTCCCAGTCAGAGTCCAAAGGCCCAAGATCCAGGAACACTGATGTCCCAGGACAGGAGATAGGAGATGATGGATGTTCCAACTCAAGTAGAGAGCAAATTTGCCCTTCCTCCACCTTTTTTGTTCTATTCAGACCCTCAACAAATTGGATGATGCCCACCTACATTGGTGAGGGCAATCTTCTTTACTCAGTCTACTGATTCAAATGCTAGCTCTTCTGGAAACACCCTCAGAAACACACCCAGAAATATTATTTTATGAATAATATTGAGCATCCCTTAACCCACTCAAGTTGACATAAAATTAAACATATCAATAAGAAAATGAACAATCCAATTAAAAATGGGCAAAAAACCTTAGCCAATGAAGATGACAAAAAGATGGAAAGATGCTCCATATCTTATGTCTTTAGGTAACTGTAAATTAATATAACAGAGATACCATTACATACCTATTAGAATGCCCAAAATCCAGAACACTGAGAACACCAAATGTGGCAAGGATGTGGAGCAACAGGAACTCTTGCTCATTACTGGTAGGAATGTCAAATAGTATGGCCACTCTGGAAGACAATTTGGCAATTGTCCTTTTTTTTTGAGTCAGAGTCTTACTCTGTTGCCCAGGCTGGAGTGCAGTGGCATGCTCACTGCTGCCAGAGCCTCAGCCTGCTGGGCTTAGGAGATCCTTCCACCTCAGTCTTCCAAGTAGCTGGAACCACAGGCATGCACCACCACACCCGGCTAATTTTTTTGATTTATTGTAGAGATGAAGTCTCACCGAGATGCCCAGGCTGGTCTTGAACCTGTGGACTTAGGCAATCTTCTCATCTCGGCCTCCCAAAGTGCTGGGATTATAGGTGTGAGCCACTGCACCCGACCTGGCAATTTCTTACAAAACTAAACATACTCTTACTATATAATCTAGCATTTATGCCTTTTAGTATATGCTCAAATGAGTTGGAAACATGTTCATATGAAAACCTGCACAAAGCCGGGCTCGGTGGCTCAGCCTGTAATCCCGTGCTTTGGGAGGCTGAGGTTAGTGGATTGCCTGAGCCTGCGGGTTCCAGACCCGCCTGGGCAACTTGGCGAGACCTCATCTCTACAATAATAAAAAAAAAAATCAGCCGGGCATGGTGCCTGTAATTCCAGCTACTCGGAAGGCTGAGGTGGAAGGATTGCTGGAGCCCAGCAAGTAGAGGCTACAGTGGCTGGGAGTAGCCACTGCACTCCAGTCTGGGTGACAGAGTGAGACTCCAACTCAAAAAATAAAAAAAATAAAAAAAACTACTGCACATGAGTGTTTATAGCAGTTTTATTATTAATTGTCAAAATTTGGAACCAACCAAGATGTCCTTTGGTAGATGGCACATCCAAGCATAAAATATTATTCAGTGCTAAAAAGAAATGAACTATGCGAGGGGATTGCCTGAGCCCACGGGTTCGAGAACAGCCTGGGCAACTTGGCAAGACTTCATTTCTACAATACATCAAAAAATTAGTGGGTGTGGTTCCAGCTACTTGGAAGACTGAGGCGGAAGGATTGCCAGAGTCCAGCAGGTCGACTCTGGGGTGGCTGGGAGCGTGCCATAGCACTCCAGCCTGGGCGATTAAGTGAGACTCCAAATAAAAAAAAAAAAGGAAATGAGCTGTTAATCCATAAAACTACATGGAGGAAACTTGAATGCATGCTAGTAAGTGAAATAAGCTAGCTGAAAAGGTTATATAGTGTGATTCTAAGTATATGACATTCTGGAAGAAGCAAAACTATGGAGACAGTAAAAAGATCAATGGTTGCCTGGGATGGGAACGGGGGATAAATAGGCGGAGCACAGAAGATGTTTAGGGCAGTGAAACTATTCTGTGTGAACTTTAATAGAGGAAACATGTCATTACACACTTGTCCAAACCCATTGAATATACAACACCAAGAGTGAACTCTAATAAAACTCTAATAAAGTGGACCTTGGGTGATCATGGCTCATCAGCCTTAGGATCATCAACTGTTACAAACGTTGGGAAGTTGTCAGGGAGGCTGTGCTTGTGTGGGGACAGGAGGTACATGGAAACTCTGTACTTTTTGCTGTGAATCTAAAACTAAAGGTTTAAAAAATGTGAATTTAAAATAAAGACGATGAAATGTGATTTGTAGAATGCCATCCACAGCTTCATAGTGGTGTCTAAGGGCAGAGTTGAAGTTAGAAGACATCGTTTGATAACCAGCACACTCTCCTTGTAGACAATACAAGAAGTCTAGAGCAATTTAACTTTGTTCACCCACTTTCCGATGTACATTCTATTGTTTTGGTGTGTTTTAATTCTATGTTTTTACTTGAGCTCCAGAAGACATTAATGTTGTTGTTGTCACTGTTTTATTATATTTTATTCCGTCTTACATCTCTGTCCTTCCATCTGGAACCACTGACCTTCAGTTTTTAGAATGTTCTTGAGTGAGATTCTGCTGGTTGCAAACCACCCTGGGCTTTTCTTGTCTGAAAATATTTGTACTTCACCTTCATTACTGAAATACATTTACACTAGCCATAAAATTCCAAGCAGAAGTTGTGTGTCTTTCGTTACATGAAAGCTATCAGCTACTGTCATTTGGCTTTCATTGCTGCCATGAAGTCAGTTCTCAGTATAACTGCTGCTCCTTTGAAGGGTACCTGTTTCTCTGACTGCTTTTAAATTTATTTATTTGTTTTACTGTGGCAAAATTTACATTCAGTGAAATGCATAGACCTTCTATATATCAGTGAGTCTTGATAAATGCATATACCTATGTAACCCATAATCTGGCTGCTTTAACTATCTGCTGTGTTCCTTTAGTGTTATTCAGTTTCACTGTGCTATATAGATTTCTTTTTATCTATCCTGCTTGAAATTTGTTGGGTCTCTTGAATCTTTATTGATTTATATCTTTCATTAGTTCTGCAAAATGCCCATTTATTATCTTTGCTCCATCCTTTCTTCTTCCAGAATTCCAATTAGTTATATATTTTTTCCTCTACTCTTTGTAAGTCTTATTCTCCTTTTCATACTCCTCCCTTTGATGTCCCGTGTTTCATTCTGGATCATTTGTTTTGATCTGTCTTCTAGTTTATTAATACTATCCTCTGCTAAATCTAAACTGGTCTCTGAGTTTTTTAAAAGAAAAACTTAATGAAAAATTTCAAACACGATCAAACTTGTAATGAATTCCCTATCATCTTGTACCTCTCACCTTGCTTCAGTAATTATAAAATATGTTCAATTTTGTTTCATCTATGTGCCACCAATTGTTTCCAGACTTTCACAGGATTCTTTTAATGCAAATCCTATACATTATGTCATTTTATTAGTAAATACATGAGTATCTATCTCTAAGAGTTAAGGAGCATTAAAAAAAAAAAACATACCCATAATACCATCATCACATCTAACAAAATTTAAAATTTCTTAATATCACATGGTATCCAGTCAGTGTTAAAATTTCCCTAATTGACTCATAAAAATATTTTTATAGGTAGCTTGATTCAGAATCCAAACAAGATCTATGCTTCGCATTTGGTTGCTTTGTCTCTTAGGTCTCTTTTATTCAGTAATAGTTCTCCATACTCCCTTTTTTCCCCCCTTGCAATATACTTGTTAAGGATTCTGGGGCATTGATCCCATTTGTTCCTGATTACATTTCTGTGGTGTCATTGAACATATTCTCCTATTTTCCATATTTTCTGGGAACTGGTAGTTTAGAGTCTTTTTTTGAGAGGGGCAAGAATCTTCATAGCAAATGCTCTGTGCTTTCTATTGTATCACATCAAGATGCCCTGGTTGCTCTTCCTTCCATGATGTGGAATTTTATCAGTATATTCACATGATATCAGTTTGATTCACTTATAATAATCCACATCCTACCTGATGTTTGGTGACCATCGGTGACTAGGCCATTTATTTCATTAGGATTGCAAAATAATGGCAGGGCATCACTTCTTCGGCACTTACTAGCTGAAATTCTTCTATGAAGTGTAATTGGTTCTTAAACTAATTACTTTATCCATTCAGGAAACAAATTTTTTTTTTTTTTTTTTTTGAGTTGGAGTCTCACTCTGTGGCCCAGACTGGAGTGCAGTGGCCGCTCCCGGTCACTGCAGCCTCGACCTGCTGGGCTTCAGCGATCCTTCTGCCTCAGCCTTCCAAGTAGCTGGAACTACAGGGGCGCGCTACCACGCCCAGCTCATTTTTTTGATTTATTGTAGAGATGAGGTCTCTCCAAGTTGCCCAGGCGGGTCCCCCTCAGGCTCAGACAATCCACTCACCTCGGCCTCCCAAAGCACGGGATTACAGGCTGAGCCACCCAGCCCGGCACAAAAAAATTTTTTGAGACATCGTTTCACTTTGTTACCCAGGTTGGAGTGCGATCTCAGCCCACAGCAGCCTTGAACTCCTAGTCTCAAGTGGTCTTCCTGCCTCTCTTCCCAAGTAGGGACTCTCTTCCCAAGTGTGCATGCAACCACACCCTGCTAATTTTTCTGTTGTTTGTAGAGACGGGGTCTTGCTTTGTTGCCCAGCCTGGTCTCGAACTCTTGGCCTCAAATGACCCCCGACCTTGGCCTTCCAAAGTACTGGGATTATAGGTGTGAGCCACTATGGCTGGCCTCTGTTAATTTTTAAATGTAAAACTGTATATTTTTCTTTTCTAGAACCTCTATTTTAAGTGTGTTAGATTACTTTTTATAGTTTCCTGGTTTTCAGTATATTTCAAATTTCTCTTTTACTTCTCTAAACACAGTAAGTGTAATTATTTTATAATCTGTGTCAGATAATTACAATATTGAAAGTTTTGGGGACTTAGTTTCTGTTGTTTCTTCTGGTTCTCATTTACTGTGTCTTGTCTCCTTGTGTTTTTTCTTATTGTTATTGTTATGAACTACTAACTTTTTCTTCAAAAATGATTGGCAGTTCTTTGGGGCTTAGAATGGAAAGGTGATTTTTCAGAGTAGATTTGTATTTATTTCTGCCTAGTCCTTGGGGACATTATACTCACCTCTTCAGGACCACTTTAAGTTAAATTTACAAAATAGTGGGGTTTTTTTTAAGCCACCCAAAGCTAACATTAGACAACAAATTTCTTTCAGGGTCTATTTGTGGTCACAGATTCCTCTGCTCTATTTGACACCAAGACAACTGTCATTGATGCTCCCTGGGGATGGGGAAGGGAAGGTTTCCTATGGGGAGGAACTCCTCTCAGACTCCACCTCTGCTGGGTCTTCTGTCCCTTCTCCTGGAAAACAAATATAGCTCAAGTCTGCAAGTGTGGAGAATGCCCTTCATGTAAATGTGACTGTTTTGAATACCTCTCTAAGTTTCTGACCTCATTTAGATTTTGGTCTGTTAATTCTTTACTGTCTTGTTGATCTTACTATGCTTTTAAGAAGACAATTTCATTTTCTCCAGCATTTTTTAGTTTATAGTGGGAGCATCAATTGAATACATAATTCACCATATTGAAGAAAACAGAAATCTGTTTAGCTTTTCCAGCACTTTATATTTCCATTAGAATTAATAATTAGGCCAGGCGTGGTGGCTCAACCTGTAATCCCAGCACTTCGGGAAGCCCAGGCGAGAGAGCAGCCTGGGTAACTTGGTGAGACCTGATCTCTACAATAAAACAAAGACTAGCCAGGCGTGGTGACAAGCGTCTGTAGTTCCAGCTACTTGGAAGGTTAAGGCGGAAGGATCGTCTGAGCCCAGTAGGTTGAGGTTGTGGTGGCTGTGAATGTGTCACTGCACTCCAGCCTGGGCGACAAGAGTGAGACTCCAACTTAAAAAAAAAAAAAAGAAGAATTAATAATTAACTGTCTTCCCTCTTAGTTTTCTATCTACTTATTACTTACATACCCCCAAACTCTTCTCATTCAAATCTCTCCTCCCTAAGTTCAAATGCAGTAGGCATTCTACTTATTTCTTGAAGAAATCACTCTCAAACCATTCTGAATTGCTCTAATTTTGATGAGTTAATCTCTAGTCCTGCTGTGCAACTTTGTGTCTCCCTTCACAATTGCCTTGGGAATTCCTCTTGTCGCTTTTTTTGTGCTGCATCCCATTTCTTTGGTTCTATTCATTTCTCTTGTTGGACTTACTGATTTATCTTGGCATGATCATTCCTATCTCTTTCCGAAAAGCAATGCATGGAATATTGCTATTTTGAGAATTTGTATCTCAAATAGTTTTTATTCTTTACTCACAATTAAGTCATAGTTTCATTCAACATAGTACTGGAAGTCCTAGCCAGAGCAATCAAGCAAGAAATCTAAACTGGAAAAGAGGAAGTCTAATTATCCATGTTTGCTGATGATATAATCTTATATCTAGAAAAACCTGAAAACTCCCCCAAAACTCTTAGACTTGATCAAGGAATTTAGTAAAGGTTCAAGATACAAAATCAAAGCTCACAAATTAGCAGCACTTCTATAAACCAATAACAACCTAACTGAAAACAAAATCAAGAAGACAATCCTATTTACAATAACTACAACAACAACAAAACTTTAGGAAAATACTTAAACAAGAAAGTGAAAGAACTCTACAAGGAAAACTACAAACCACAGATGAAAGAAATTTATGACACAAACAAATGGAAAGCCATCCCATGCTTGTGGATTGGAAAAAAATTAAAACATTAAAATGACCATACTGCCCAAAGCAATCTATACATCTAATTCAATCTCCATCAAAATATTTTTCACACAATTAGAAAAAGCAATTTCAGAGTTTATATGGATACGAAAAGGGCCCAAATAGCCAAAGCAATCCTAAGCAAAAAGAACAAAGCTGGAGGCATCACATTACCTGACTTCAAATTATTCTACAAGGCAATAGTAACCAAAACAGTATGACACTCTCATAAATATAGACACATAGTTCAATGGAACAGAATACAGAAACCAGAAATAAAGCCACATATTTTAGTCAACTGATCTTTGACAAAGTCGACAAGAACATGGGGAAAGAACAGTCTTTTTAATAGATGGCACTGGGAAAATTGGATTATCATATGCAGAAGAATGAAGCTGGACCCCTATCTCTCACCATATACAAAAATCAACTCAAAATGGTAAATTTAAATATAAAACCTGAAACTATACAAATACTAGAAGAAAATCTAGCTGGGCACAGTGGCTCACACCCATAATCCCAGCATTTTGGGAAGTGGAGGTGAGAGAATTGCCTGAGTCCATGGGTTCGAGATCAGCCTGGGCAACTTGGCAAGACCTCATCTCTACAATAAAAATCAACAAATTAGCTGGGTGTGGTGGCACACGCCTGTGGTTTCAGCTACTTGGAAGGCTGAGGAGGAGGGATCACCTGAGTCCAGCAGGTCGAGGCTGTGGTGGCCGTGAGCGTGCCACTGCACTCCAGCCAGGCAACAAAGTGAAACTCTGACTCAAAAAAAGAGGAGAAAACATATAGAAAACTCTCCTGGACATTAATCTAGACAAGAATTCATGACTAAGATCTCAAAAGCACAGGCAGCAAAAACAAAAATAGTCAAATGGGACTTAAACCAAAAAGCTTCCGCACAACAAAACAATCAACAATCAACAGAGTGAACAGATAAAATGCAGAATGGGAGAAAATATTCATCCAACAAAACTCTAATATCAGTATACACGAGGAACTCAAATAACTCAACCACAACAACAACAACAACAAAACCCCACACATAAGCTCCTTAAAAAGCGAGCAAAGGATTTGAATAGACATTTTCAAAATAAGACATACTGGCTGGGCTCAGTGACTCAGGCTGTAATCCCAGCACTTTGGGAGGCCGAGGCAAGTGAATTGCCTGAGCCCATGGGTTTGAGACCAGCCTTGGCAACTTGGTGAGACCTCATCTCTGCAATAAATACAAAAATTTAGTCAGGTGTGATAGCGCAACTGTAGTTCCGGCTACTTGGAAGGCTGAGGTGAAAGGATTGCCTGAGTCCATCAGGTCAAGACTGAGGTGGTCATGAGCGTACCACTGTACTCCAGTCTAGGTGACAACAGAAGATTCCAACCCCCCCCAAAAAAACAAAGATACTTGCACTTAAGTTTATTGCAACACTATTCACAATAGCAAAGACATGGAATCCACCTAAGTGTCCATCAGTGAATCACTGGGTAAAGAAAATATGGTACATGCACACTATGGAATACTATTCAGCCATAAGATGGAATGAAATCATGTCTTTTGCAGCAACATGAATGGAACTGAAGATGATTATTTTAAATAAAACAGGTCAGACACAGAAAGAGAAATATTACATGGGAGCTAAATAATGTGTACACATGCACATAAAGTGTGGAATGATAAACAGTGGAGGCTTGAAAGGGTGAAGGAATGGATGAGAATTACTTAACTGGTACAATGTACATTTTTTGCATGACAGTTACCCTAAAAGTCCTAACTTCTCTGCTACACAATCTGTGCATATAACAAAATTACATTTGTACCCTGTAAATCTATATAAAAAATGTGTTTAGTAAAAAAAAATAGTTTGGCTAAGAGTAGAATTCTATGTTGGGAATGATTTCCCCTGATTTTTTTTTTTTTTTTTTTGATAGAGACAGAGTCT
>NW_007248840.1:265622-283223 GCF_000164805.1 Carlito syrichta
CAGGTATTTTTTTTTTTTGAAGGTAGGATTTATTGAGAGGACAGAAAATCTTCCACAGTGGGAGGGCACCCAAAGGGGGTTGCCTTTGAAGGCATTTTTTACTGTCTCCTAGCTCCCAATGTTAATGAGTTGGTAAGTCTAATGCTGTTCTGATTTTTTATCCTAATGCGGTTCTAATTTTTTATCTGTGCATGCTACTTGTTCTTTCTTTCTGGAAGCTTTTAGAATTGTTTCTCTGTGTCCAGTGTTCTGAGATTCTATAGCAATGTGGCTAGGTGTGGGTTTGATTTGTTGTACTGGATACTTTATGTGCCCGTTCAGTTTGGAGATTCAGTTCAGGGTTGTATTTTTAAATAATTTATTTGATGATCTTTTTTCCTTTCTAATTTTCTATTCTCTTTTGGAACTTTTTTCCTCCTCTACTGACTGCTCAGCAGAATCTTTCTGGAACTCTTATTTAGATGTTTAATCTTCTGAACTGATCCTTTAATTTGTATCCATTTTCTCCTAAAGTAGAACCAATTTGATTTCCTTCAACATTATCCTCCAGTCTCTATATAGAATTTTTATTTCTGCTATCATGGTTTTGATTTCCAAGAGCTCTTTTTGCTTATCTGAATAGTAGTTACTATTAATTAAGTTCTTGGGGGTTTTTTTTTTAATGGGGGCACTATATCTCACTGAGAAGACAGATGATGGATCTAAAAAACATTTTGTTTTAGTTGTTTTTTCTCTTTTGTGGTTTCTGTTTTCTCTCATTTGTTTTTCTCTTCTTGTATTTTTTTTTTCCTGTATCTTAAAGACTTTCCTTAAATATCTAATGATCCTTGGCTGCCTGCTTATTTTTAAGAGCAAGGACATTAAAAAGCTGACTAGAACGTGGGCGTGAGGGCTGGGGCATGCAGACCAAAGCCTTCATTCTAATAGTCTACTTCATTAAGACAACCCTAATGAGAGTTCTTTGGGGTTTTTCTTTGAGTTTGGTGGGATTCCCTAGAGAAGATTTTTCCAAAAGTATAATCACGCTCTTTACTTTTGTTTTGGAATCAGTTTTCTCAGGCTTGCTAAAACAGTTACCATTCTTCCGTTTGTTTTCCAGCTTCCCAAATGTTGCCGTCGCTGTCTCCTTCCCCTTTCGCCCGCCAGTCACCCTCCGCCCCACTTACCTGAAGCCTTTTTATTTCTTTAGTAGAGACGCGGTCCCGCTATGTTCCCCAGGAATCCTGAATTCCTGGGCTCAAGGGATCCTCCTGCCTTAGCTTTCGAAGTAGTTGAGACTACAGGTGCGCACCACCTAGTCTGGCAATCCCCATGATTTCTTTAGGATAATTTTATCGGAGGACAACTCCGCTATGTCATATGAAAAGGTTTTGACACATATTACCTGATGGCCCTACAGTACTATGTGCATATGGAAAGAGATAGGCTTCTGTATATAACTGTCATGCAACAAATATTAAGTAACTTCCAGGGGTACCGCATCCACCCACCAATCTGCCCTAATACTCTATCCCGCGCCGGGCGAGAGACAACACAGGTCTGAAAAAGTAACGAAATGCGCATGACAGCTGAGCGAAGACGGAGGAAAAACTTCTGGGAAGGGCGGGGTGCGCATAGACCACGCCTGTCTGGAATAGGGGAGGGGGAAGGGAGGGGGGGTCCTATCTCGTCGATGATTGGTTGGTCTTTCTGGCCAATCATGTGCAGGGACTGATTTTGCTGCTCGTCGGGATCCACCTCCCCGAGGGCCTTGGAGCCACGTTTACAAATGGGAATAGAGTACGTGAGAAGGACAGAATGCATAGCCAATGAAATCGTGCGACGCTAATGGGCGGGGAGAGGCCGCTGCCCGGTTCAGGGCGGAAGAAGCGTCCCTGGATAAGGAGGGGAACAAAAGATGGCGGCGGAAACGCTGCTGTCCAGTCTCTTGGGGCTGCTGCTTCTGGGGCTCCTGTTGCCCGCGAGTCTGACCGGCAGTGTCGGGAGCCTGAACCTGGAGGAGCTGAGCGAGATGCGTTATGGGATCGAGATCCTGCCGTTGCCTGTCATGGGAGGGCAGGTGAGGAGGCGGATGAGGGACGAGGGTCCCGGTCAGAAGAGGAAAGGGGGAAAAGAGGTAGAGGAAGAAGGGCAGCTGCGGAGTCTGGGGCGGGAGCCTACGGGAAATACGGGAAGAGCAGGCAGGGCTTTTAAGATGAGGATCGCGGACTGAGAGAAGCCTTCCCTGGGATTGGTAGAGGGTGGGGCTTCCCGCTGTCAATATCCAGGTCCCAGTTCACGATCGAAACACTCAGACTCCGCCCCCATGGAGAGGTGGGAACGCCCTCTCCCCCCCCCCAACCACCAGACACAGCTGGAGGACTTGTGTCTCGTTCTGTCTTTGACTGGGCTCTTCCCCAGGGTCTGAAGAGGGATTTCGTTGTTCTCCCTGATCCCAGCCTTTCTTTGCCTCCCTGCCCCCCGACCCTCCCTTCTCTCCCAGAGCCAAGCTTCGGACGTGGTGATTGTCTCCTCTAAGTACAAACAGCGCTACGAATGTCGCCTGCCAGCTGGAGCTATTCACTTCCAGCGTGAAAGGGAGGAGGAAGCACCGGCTTACCAGGGGCCTGGGATCCCTGAGTTGCTGAGTCCAATGAGAGATGCTCCCTGCCTGCTGAAGGTGAAAGGGACTGGGATGGATGGATTGAGAGCCTGGGAACCATTGAGTGAACCTGAGTGCGGTTGAATGAGGTGGAATCTAGGGGAGACCTGTAGGAGTTAAGAAGGCTTGAGCCCTGCGCAGTGGCTCACCCCTGTAATCCCAGTGCTTTGGGAGGCTGAGACGAGAGGATTGCCTGAGCCCAGGGGTTCGACACCAGCCTGGACAACTTGGCGAGACCTCGTCTCTACAGTAAATCAACAAACTAGCCGGGCTTGGTGGCGAGCTCCTGTAGTTCCAGCTACTTGGAAGGCTGAGGTGGAAGGATGACCTGAGCCCACCAGGTCAAGGCTGTGAACTGTGGTGGCCATGAGCACTGCACTCCAGCCTGGGCAACTCAGGCTCTGCCTCAGAAAAAAAAAAAGAAGAAGAAGAAGAAGAAAGGCCAGTGAAGGAGGAGACAGATTATATGGACAGGAGAGAAGTAAAGAATCCCACAACGGCTGATGATAACTTTGCTGAATGCAGGGGAAGGTTAGGCAAGAAGATCTCAGAAAAGGGTTAAAGCAAGACTGCAGTGCCTAAAGAGGGTTAGTGTGGGGTAGGAGGGGTACTCCTTAAAGAAGCCGACCTGGTAAAGTCACCCCTGGCCCCATCACTCTCTGTCCAACAGTATCGTATTTTACTTTTATCATAGTACTTTTCATGATATGAAGTCACCTTATTGACTGAATTCATTTGTTTATTTTTGGTCTGAATCCCAGCACTAGAATGTAAGCTCCATGAGGTCAGAGAATGTTACCTTGTCCACAGTTGTATTCCCAGTGACCAGAACAGTGCAAAAAATGTTGTAGAGATTCAATTAATTTTTGATTTTGGAGTCTTTTATATTTCCCTGATATGACTGCTTCAAGGATACCATGATTTCTTATCTTTATGGAGGACAAAGAAGGATTTTTAAAAATCTTTAAAAAGGGAGGAATGGAAAGACCACAGGTAGAAAACAGACTTTAGAGGTGTCTCTCTGGGTCACAGAAGGAAAACAGCTCTCCTTCCTCACTGAGAGTCTGCAGAATTGAGTGTGGGAGTAGAGGGAGATGAGAGGTTGTGTGTCTTGGAGCCAGGAGACTCTGGTTCCAAGAAGAAACATCTGCACTCCACCCCTCTGATTGTTCACTTTTTCATTGTCAGACCAAGGACTGGTGGACATATGAATTCTGCTATGGACGCCACATCCAGCAGTACCACATGGAAGGTGACTTGCTCCTACGTGTTCCCTAAGCCCTCAGCATCGTATCATGGAGGGTGACTTGCCTCCCCAGTTCCCTCCTAGTCCTCTTAAAAGAGAGTAACGGTGCTTCACGGTGGCTTCTCTTGCAGATTCAGAGGTCAAAGGTGAAGTCCTCTATCTCGGCTACTACCAATCGGCCTTCGACTGGGATGATGAAACAGCCAAGGTGGCAGGAGTGTGGGATTGGGAGAGAAAGGGGTCCTGGCTACAGACTGAGATCTCTGACAAGGGGATGGGGAGGTCAGAATTAGCCAATAGGTTTCTTGGGGCTTGGCAGCCATTAGGACAAAGCCCCTGGGGCTCAGGCTGTACTTTTGTCCCTGTGGGGGTGCAGTGTCATTATTCCTCCTCACACTCTTGCTCATGCTCCCTCCCTCCCACCTTGTGTCTTCTCTAGGCCTCTAAGCAGCATCGTCTGAAGCGCTACCACAGCCAGACTTACGGCAATGGGTCCAAGTGCGACCTCAATGGGAGGCCCCGGGAGGCCGAGGTTCGGGTAAGTCTTGAGGGAGAGAAGTTGACACTGCCTCGGTGACAATTCCGATTCTCAGGGAAGCAGACAGGGTTGCCTCTTACAGTCAAGAGGATCTCTCCCAGACCCTAAACCCAAAGTTTTTTTTTTTCTTTATTTTTAGGGGAAGGGAAGGAAGAAGGGTTCTGCTTTAGATAGATGGGCAAGGAAGGACTCCAAGAGGAGTTAAGGATTGAGCTGAGACCTGAAGGATGGGAAGGAGCTGTCCCAGAAAGGCATTCTAGGCAGTAGGTTCTGCAGAGACAAAGGCTGGGAAATGCAGCAGGAAGGACACCACTGTGGCCAGAGCACAATGGGGAAGGAAAGGGATATAGGAGTTGAGCAGAAACTAGTCACATAGGACCTAGTGGGCCTTGCAAAGGAGTTTCATTGCATTCCAAGTGCAAATAGAAGCCATTGGAAGGTTTTAAATGGTGGATGACATGATCTGAATTATGCTTTAAAAGGTCACTCTGACTGCTCAAGGAGAATGAGTTGAAGAGAAGCAAGAGCAAACCCAAAGTTTAAAACATATTTCCAGCTGCCAGCTGGACATCATTGCTTGGATACTCAGAGGCATGTCAAGTCAGCATTTCTAGATCTTTCCCTCCATACCACCAACCACATATAATTCCCCCCCCCACATTTCTCCTTTCCATCACCTAAACTGTAAACCTGAATGCCATCCTTGACTCTTCCTTCCCCCTCCCCTTGTCCCTCCTTTCTTCCTTTATCAACTCTTCAGTGATGTCTTGCTGTGTGCGTATGCATAAAGGTATCAGCCTTAGATCTGGGGATCCAGTAGTGAGCAAATGTGTAGGCCCTGCCCTTATAGAATGCCCAAAGGAGAAGACAGACATCAATAAAAGAATCACAGAAGTGAAGTAAAATGAAGGAAAGGAATCTAGTTCTCTCAGAGTAAAGAACAAAGCCCATTCTTTCTACTTCTAGGTAGTTCTCAAAACTCTCCTCTGCTTTCCTGTGGTTGGTACTTCCATTCCTCACCCACGTCACCACCAATACCCTTTGGACAAGTGTTCTTCATCTAGTGGTCCTTAACTGAGTTGAGGCAGGCAGGCAGATGTATAGTGGAAAAAGCTCCTTGGGTGATTCTAATGTATTCACAACTACAATACACACGCCTGTAGAGAACCACATGCTACCTACCAGAATTATCTCTTCATAATACAGACTTTCACCTACAGCCATGTGAGTAAGTGTTGAACACCCAGATCTGTGGGGGGTGGGCCTAGGGAGAAGCCCTGATTTGTAATGTTTGCCAGTATCTATGGCATAAACACTCCCACCATGCCCAAATCAAGTTATTCGTATGTTATCAGCCATCTTGCACCATTCCCCGAAATTGACCCATGGCGCCTACACACCTGCAAGCGTGTATCACTTCTCTGCCCAGTCCTGGAAAATCTTCAATGATTCTGCTTTGCGCAAAGCATAAGATCCAGATATTTCGGCACAGACCAGGGTGGTAGCAGTGGACGTGATGGGAAACCATTGGATTCTGGATATGTTCTGAAGGTAGAGCAGTAAGAATTGTTGATTGACTGGATATGGGATAGAATTAAGGATTACCTCAAGATTTCTAACTTGAACAACTGGTATGATAGAATTGTCATGGGCTGGAGCACGAAGGAGCAGGTTTGGGGGGAAGAAGTGAGGTTGGTTTTGGATATTTGAAGGTCGAGATGTCTATTAGACATCCTAGTGGTGATTTCCGGTTGGCAGTTGGCTCTGTGATTCTGGAGTTCAGGGCCAAGGTCTGGAATGGAGATATAAATACTCATTGTATTTCTGCCACACTGGCCTTCTTTCTGTCCTTTGAACCAGCAGGTCTCATTGTTTGCTCTGCAGTCTTTGCACAGATCTTTGAACAGTTGGCACTGTTCCCTCATTCAGGTTACATTCAGATGACAACTCCATTGGGAACATGGACAAATAGACACAGATACACAGACACCCTGCTGCCCCCTTGTCCTGGTAAACTTCTACAGTGTTCTGTACCCTTCAAAACTTGTATCATTACCTGAAATGATTTTATTTGTTTGAGTTTAATATCTGTCTTTGTCTGCCCCCACTAAAATAAGCTCCAGGAAGTCATAGATAATGTCTGTCTTGTTTTCTGCTGTATCCTCAGCACCTGGAACAGTGCCTGGCCCCAAGTAGATGCCCAGCCATTATTCACTGAATGAATGGAATGAACGATAAGCCAGTTCAGATGTCATCTTTCTTGACTAACCCAGGAAGTTAGTTAGTTGTGCTCTTCAGCACTTCATATACATACATTCACATCCATGTATACCTACAGGCATCTGCACATGTGTATAATCTGTGTAGCACTTCATCGTATTCTAGTCATTTCTTTGGGCATTTGCACCTTCAGTAGGCCAAGAAGTGAGGGCGAAGGCAGTGTGTCTTGCTCATATCTGTTGAACATATGCCCTGTGCCAAGCACTGTAATAGCAACTGGGGATCAAGTGGTGATGGAGTGACCTAGTCCTGCTCCCAGGAGACATGTTAAAGGAACAGCCACAAACTGGATAAATACTGCAACAAGCGAAGTTCAGACCTTAGGGGAATACCCCATAAAGGAATGAACCAAGTCTAGGGTAAAGGGGGGCCTCTTGGGAGAATGACCTTTGAACTGACCGTGGAGGATAAGAAGTTAGACCAGCAACTACAGAGGATGGGGGAGGAGACAAGAAGGGCATTCCAGATGGACGGTACAAAAACCCTGGAGGCAAGGGGCAGTGGCCTATTCCAGAAATCACCAGGTTCACAGGGACTGGGGAGATGACTGGGAAAGACAGTGTGGGAGATAAGGCTAGGTCATTTTTGGGGACCAGGTCACAGGTCACAAAGAACTCTGTGGCTGTTTGTTGGGTTTGGACAATCCAAGGGACAATGGGGTATCAATGAGGTATTTTAAGCAGAATATGATGGTGGAAATTTTGGATTTGAAGGCTCACTCTGACTGGAGTATAGCAGTGATTGAGAGCTGAGTTCTGCTGTTGCAGTAACCCAGGTGAGATATGAAGGTGGCCCGGGGTTGAGGAAATGTGACTACATGGAAAGAGATTTGGGAGTCAAATCCATGAGAGAAAAGGCATCAAGACTGATTCCCAGGTTTTCTGGCTTGCGCCACTGGATGGGTGGGATTTGTGTTGCTGAGAGGGGTACAGTGGGAAGAGGAGGGGGTGTGCTGAGGAAAAGCGGAGAGCTTGGTTTTGAGTATGATGATTTTAGTGACTGCTGGGCATTCATGTAGAGATTTCCAAGGAGGCTGTGGGTCTGTGGGTCTGAAGTTCAACAGAGAAATCCGAATTGAACCCAGAGGCCCGGGAGTCATCATCATATCAGTTTTCACTGAAGCCATGGTATGGGTGAAATTTAAAGATACAGCATGTGATGACAAGAGTGGGACAGTTTGAGGAAGCCATCATTGAGTGCATGGGCAGAAAGGGGCCAGAGAGGAGACTGTGGTGACATGGGACCAAGGAAGGACATATCTCAAAGAGAAACTGGTCTGTGGTGTTGGCTGTACCCGAATCTTCAAAGAAGAGAATTAAAAACTGCTTATAGACTGGGCGTGATGGCTCAAGCCTGTACTTCCAGTAATTTGGGAGGCCGAGGCGAGAGGATTGCCTGAGCCCAGGAGTTTGAGACCAGCCTGGGAAACTTGGTGAGACCTTTTCTCTACAATAAATCAAAATATTAGCTGGGTGCGGTGGTGCATGCCCATGGTTCCAGCTACTTGGAAGGCTGAGGCAGAAGGATTGCCCGAGTCCAGCAGGTCGAGGTCAAAGCTGTGGTGGCCATGAGTGTGCCACTGCACTCTGGACTCCAGCCTGGGCAGTAGAGTGAGACTCCCACTCAAAAAAAAAAAAAAATACAAAACTGCTTATGGGTAATCATAGGGATGATTAGTTTAATGAAAGCAAAGTATGCATGTGGAAATTTAGGCAGTAGGGAAGAGATCCAGATGGAAACTCTTAAGTGTTCTACTCCCAGTTGCCCCTGATCAGTCCTTTGGTTGGCTTTGGTGACAGAGGTCACTGGTGATCTTTGCTAGAGCATTTCAGCAGAACGAGGAAGATGAAGTGTTGAGAAAAGCGGTGAAGACATAAAATCTTTGAAGCATCTCAATATGGAGGGGAGAAAGAAGGTGAGCACTAGCTCCAGGAGCTTCGGGGCTGGGGATAGGGGGTACTCTGTGGTGAGAGTGTGTTTTAAGGTGGAGCAGACCAGGACACATTGGAATTGTCTCCTTGAGATATGTCGTAGTAGAGAGGAGGAGAGGTCAAGGTACAAGAGAAAGAATGAGGAAAGAACATGGATGGTGCAGGATGCAGAACACAGGAGAGCAGCTCACCTCAGATGGAGAGAATTCCACAGTTGTAACCAGAATGAAAGGGTAGGGCATTCACTGCCAAGTCTGGAGGTCTTGATGGCAGCAAGTTGAGGGCATTCATCTGGTTGCTTCTCAGTCTTCGTTCTTGTGCCCTGATGGACCACCAGGTGACTGGGTAAACCCCTCAGTCCAGGGCGGGCATGGTGGGGTTTCATCTTCCCAGTGTCTCCTTACAAGCAACTTGCAAGGTGTTTGCTAAAAGTGCAGTCTCCATGGGGTTTGGGGACAACTGGTTAACTTTGTGAAATTAAATAAGTTTGAATCCCTATCTCAATTCATACATCAAGGAAGATCCTAGCACTATCAAAGTTTTTTTTTTTTAATTTATGACATGTTTCAAATATACAAAAAATAATTTCATAGAGATCCATAAAGCCATGGCTATGTCAAATGTCAGATGTTAATGTTTTGCCATAGTTGTTTCAGGTCTCAGGGGGTTTTTGTTTGTTTGTTTGTTTTTTTAAGGAATTTTAAAAAAGGAATAAAACACAGAAACAACCACAACCATCACTATGTTTGTTTTATACTTTTATCACTGACACATGTATCACAGATAATATATATTGTTTTGTGTCTTAAAATTATATATCAGTGACCAGGCACTGTGGCTCATGCCTGTAAACCCAGCATTTTGAGGCCAATGCAGGAGGATTGCTTGAGCCCACAAGTTTGAGATCAGCCTAGGCAACAAAGTAAGGCTTTGTCTCTACAAAAAAAAAAAAAAAGTTAGCTGGGCATGGTGCATGCTTGTTATCTCAGCTACTGGGGAGGCTGAGGTGGAAGGATCGCCTGAGTCCAGGGGTTCAAGGTTGAGTGACAGTGAGATGCTGACTCAAAAAAAAACAAAACAAAAAACAATGACATATATATATATATATATATATAAAACCCCACCATATCCCCCCTGGACTGAGGGGTTTACCCAGTCACCTGATGGTCCATCAGGGCACAAGAATGAAGACAGAAGCAACCAGATGAACAAGCTGGGATATACATATATATGCCAAAAAATAAATTGTATACATATTTTTTTTTTTGAGTTGGAGTCTCACTCTGTCACCCAGACTGGAGTGCAATGGCTGCTCCCGGCCACCGCAGCCTCGACCTGCTGGGCTCCGGCGATCCTTCCACCTCAGCTTTCCAAGTAGCCGGAATTACAGGCATGCACTACCACGCCCGGCTGATTTTTTGATTTTTATTGTAGAGATGAGGTCTCGCTGCCCAGGCGGGTCTCGAACCTGCGGGCTCAGGCAATCCACTCACCTCGGCCTCCCAAAGTACTGGGATTACAGGCTGAGCCACCGAGCCTGACCTGTATACACATTTTAAGAGATGTTATCTATATATTATTTTTCAAAGTTGAATTAAATTATGGTAGCAATGTGTAGTATGACATTCACTCAGCTGTGCTTCTGCCATTTTCTTTGACTGTCCTGCCTGTCATATGGTGACGCTAGCATTCATTTGATTAACGCCATCTTTTGAGTGAATATCAATATGCGCAAACATTTTTTGGCACCCCTGTGTGTACACACACACACACACACACACACACACATGCACACACACACACACACATCACTGGTGTCAACTTACTTTTTCACTGAGGAATGTTTTTGCTATTTATTGGCATGACATGGAGATCTAGTTCAGTGATTTTGATGACTATCGTTTGTGTTCCATTGTTTACTCACCCATTCCCCTGAGCTAAACAGTTAGGTTTCAGCTCTAATACTTTTACACACACAGTGCTGCAATGTCGGTCTCATTGTGAAGGTGCAAGAATTTCTCCAGAGCAATACATAGAAAGTAGAATTATTAGGTTTTTTAAATTGGGGAATTCAATTTTTAAATTATTTTTTAAATTATGGAAAATATATAACAAAATTATTCTAACAGTTTTTAAGTGTACAATTCAGTGGCATTAAGTACATTCACAATGTTGTATAACTATCACCACTATTTTCAAAAAGTTTTAATCATCCCAAACAGAAAATCTGTATTCATTAAGCAATAATTCCCTACTTCCCCCTCCCCCCAGCTTCTGTTATACTTTCTGTCTGTGTGAATGTTCTGTTCTAGGTACTTTATATGAGTAGAGTCATATGGTATCTGTCCTTATGTCTGGCTTATTTCACTTGGTGTAATGTGTTCAAGGTTCATCCATGTTGTAGCATATAACATAATATTACTCCTTTTGATAACTTAATGACATTCCATCGTACGTCTATACTACATTTTCTTTACCTATTCATCTGATGATGGATGGACATGTGCGTTGTTTTCACCTTTTGGTTCTTGTGAATAATGTGCTGCAGTGAACAAGGGTGTACAAGTATCTGTTTGTGTCCCTGTTTTCACTTATTTTGGTTCTGTACTGGGAGGAGAATATGCCTTATGGTAATTCTATGTTTCGTTTTTTTGAGGAACTGCCAAACTGTTTTCCACAGCAGCTGCATCATTTTATGTTCCTCTTAGCAATGCACAGGGTTCCAATTTCTCTGTATCTTCTGCGTCACTTATTTTCCTGTTTTTGTTTGTTTTTTGTTTGTTTGAATAATAGCCATTTTAATGTGCGTGAAGTGGTCTCTCATTGTGGATTTGATTTGCATTTCCCTAATGACTAATGATATTGAGCATCTTTTCATGTGTTTATTGACCATTTGTACAGCTTTTGTGGAGTAATGTCTATTCAAATTCTTTGCCCGTTTTGAATTGAGTTGTTTGTTGTTGAGTTGTGAGAGTTCTTTATATAATATATTCTGGATATGGACCAGCATGGTGGCTCATGCCTATAATCCCAGCACTTTGGGAGGCCGAGGTAAGGGGATTGCCTGAGCCCATGGGTTCGAGACCCTCCTGGGCAACTTGGCGAGACCTCGTCTCTTCAATAAATCAAAAATTAGCCAGGTGTGGTAGCGCGCACCTGTAGTTCCAGCTACTTGGAAGGCTGAGGCGGAAGGACTGCCGGAGCCCGGCAGGTCTAGGCTGCGGTGGCCAAGAGCGTGCCACTGCACTCCAGCCTGGGTGACAGTGAGACTCCAACTCAAAAAAAATATATATTTTCTCCCATTCTGTGGATGCCTTTTCACTCTCTTGATAATGTCCCTTGATAATTTATTGAGTGGTTTTTTTTTTTTACATGAAAAGGATGTTGAACTTTATCAAATGCATTTTCTGCATCAGTTGAGATGATCATGTGAAATTTGTTTCTTCATTCTGTTAATGTGGTGTGTTACATTGATTGATTTACCTATGTTGAACCATCCTTGCATTCTTGGAATAAATCCAACATAAATAATGATATATAATGCTTTAAATATGCTGCTGAACTTGGTGTGCTACTATTTAGTTGAGGGATTGTGCATCAACATTCTTAAGGGATAGGTCTGTACTTTTCTTGTAGCATCTTGTAGTATTGTCTAGCTTTGATATCAGGGTAATGCTGACCTCCCAGAATGAGTCAGGAAGGCATTCTTTGTGTATTTCAAGTTTAACTCCTTTTTGCCACCTGCATTCCCTCTATCTGTACTTTGTCTTTTTCTTTTGCTTATAGTGTCTTAAATGTACTTATAATTAAAAACATTTTTTTCAGGCCAGGCACAGTGGCTCATGTTAGTAATTCCAGCACTTTGGGAGACTGAAGCAAGAGGATTGCTTGAACCCAGGAGTTCAAGACCAGCCTGGGCAGCATGACGAGACTCATCTCTACAAAAATAAAAAAATTAGCTAGGCATGGTGTCATGCGCCTGGAGTGTCAGGATGCTGAGGTGGAAGGATCGCCTGAGCCCAGGAGGTTGAGGTTGCAGTGAGCTGTGATCATGCCACTACCCTCCATCTGAGTGACAGAGTGAGACACCAACTAAAAAAAATTTTTTTTAAAAATTCTAATATAGTCAGATTTCTCCATCTTTTTCTTTTCTTTTCCCTTCCTCCCTCCCTTCCTTCTTTCATTTCTTTCTTTTTCCTTTGACTCAGGGTCTCACCCTGTCACCTAGACTGGAGTGCAGTGGTATTGTCAGGGCTTACTGCAGCCTTGATCTCCTGGGCTTAGTAGATTCTTTCACCTCAGCCTCCTGAGTAGCTAGGACTACAGGTGCATGCCACCATGTGTGGCTAATTTTTGATTTTTTGTAGAGATAAGGTCTTGCTATGTTGTCTAGGCTGATCTTGAACTCCTGGGCTCAAGCAATCTTCCTGCCTCAGCCTCCCAAACTGCTGGGATTACGGGCATGAGCCACTGCGCCTGGCCTGCAATTGACTTTTACAGCTATTTGCATAAGTGAATTGGTCTATAAATTTCTATTCTTATATTGTCCTCAAATTGTTTGGTATCAAGTTATATTAAAAAAGGGTTTTGAAGAACTTCCCTTTTTTGTGTTTGGTGGGATAGTTTGCTAAGATAGAAACAAATCTATTCTTTTAAAAATTATTTAAAAAATTTTTTAAAGACAGGGTCTTACTCTTTTTGCCCAGGCTGGAGTTCAGTGGCACAATCTTAACTCACTGCAGCCTTGACATGCTGGGCTCAAGTGATCCTCTCACCTCAACCTCCTGAGTAGCTGAGACTACAAATGTGTGCCACCACACACAGTTTTTTTTTTTTTTTTTTAATATTTAATTTTAAAGATGTGGGGTACAATTCAGGGTTAGGTATACAAATGTTCATTATGCAGGTACCCTTGTTGATGAGGTGTGCCCCCACCACACCCAGTTAATTAAAATAACTTTTTTTTTTTGGTAGAAACTGGGTCTTGCCAGGCACAGTGGCTCATGCCTGTAATCCCAGCACTTGGGGAGGCAGAGTCAAGAGGATTACCTGAGCTCAGGAGTTCAAGACCAGCCTGAGCAACATAGCGAGACCTCGTCTTTACAATAAATCAAAAAATCAGCCAGGCATGGTGGCACAAGACTGTGGTTCCAGCGGCTTAGAAGGCTGAGGCAGAATGATTGCCTGAGCCCAGCAGGTCGAGGCTGCAGTAGCCGTGAGTGTGCCACTGCACTCCAGCCTGGGCGACAGAGTGAGACTCCAACTCAAAAAAAGAAAGGAAGGAAGGAAGGAAGGAACTGAGTCTCACTATATTGCTCAGTCTAGAAGGAAGGAAGGAAGGAAGGAAGGAAGGAAGGAAGGAAGGAAGGAAGGAAGGAAGGAAGGAAGGAAGGAACGAACGAACTGAGTCTCACTATGTTGCTCAGGCTGCTCTCAAACTCCAGCCTGGGCGACAGAGTGAGACTCCAACTCAAAAAAAGAAAGGAAGGAAGGAAGGAAAGAAGGAAGGAAGGAACTGAGTCTCACTATATTGCTCAGGCTAGAAGGAAGGAAGGAAGGAAGGAAGGAACTGAGTCTCACTATATTGCTCAGGCTAGAAGGAAGGAAGGAAGGAAGGAAGGAACTGAGTCTCACTATATTGCTCAGGCTGCTCTCAAGGAAGGAAGGAAGGAAGGAAGGAAGGAAGGAAGGAAGGAAGGAACTGAGTCTCACTATATTGCTCAGGCTGCTCTCAAGGAAGGAAGGAAGGAAGGAAGGAAGGAAGGAAGGAACTGAGTCTCACTATATTGCTCAGGCTGCTCTCAAACTCCTGGGCTCAAGCAATCCTCCTGCCTTGTCTCCCAAAGTACTGGGACTACAGGTGTGAGCCACCGAACCAGACTGAGATTAATCTGTTCTTTAAAGATTTGAAGGTCAGACATGGTGGCTAATACCCGTAAAACCCAGTACTTTGGGAGGCCAAGGTGGGAGGATTGCTTGAGCCCAGGAGTTTGAGAGCAGCCTAGGCAACATAGCAAGACCTTATCTCTACATAAGGTTAAAAAAAAATTAGCCGGGCTCGGTGGCTCAGCCTGTAATCCTGCGCCTTTGGGAGGCTGAGGTGAGTGGATTACCTGAGCCCGCGGGTTCGAGACCCGCCTGGGCAGCGAGACCTCATCTCTACAATAAATAATTAAAAAAAAAATCAGCCGGGCGTGGTAGCGCATGCCTGTAATTCCGGCTACTCAGAAGGCTGAGGTGGAAGGATCGCCGGAGCCCAGCAGGTCGAGGCTGCGGTGGCCAGGAGCAGCCACTGCACTCCAGTCTGGGCGACAGAGTGAGACTCCGACTCAAAAAAAAAAAAAAAATTAGCTAGACGTAGTGGCTTGCACCTGTAGGCCCAGCTACTCTGGAGGCTAAGGCAGAAGGATTGCTTATGCCCAGGTGAGCAAGCCTACAGTGAGCTATGATTGCACCACTGCACTTCAGCCTGGGCAACAGAGCAAGACTCTGTCTGTAAAACAAACAAACAAACAAACAAAAAAACCTTTTTAAATAAGTAGTTTCCTGTTGATGGACATATTTAGGTGTTTAAAATTTTTTATTAACACAAAAGTCCTGCAGTGAATAATTGTATATCTTCAGAGTATATGTAGATTAAGTTTCTGGAAGTAGATTTGTATAATTTTGATATGTACTGCCAAATTACCCTGCTGAGGTAAATTTCTCTCCTTTCAGCAATTTATGAGAATGTTGAGTTTCTGGCAGCCATGCCAACCCAGAATATTTTTAAACTTTTGGATTTTGCCCAGTCATCAGCTAGGCATCAGATAAAGATGATTTCTTAATATGGTTTTAATTTGCATTTTTCTTAAGAAAAGATGTATGATTTTACTCGTATTTAAGAGCTATTTATTTTTCTTTTCTTCTCTCCTCCTTTCTTTCAACCATCCAAATTTTTTGCTTGGTTTCCTAATGACTTGTTGGTCTTTTTCTTCTCGATTTATGAGTGCTCTTTATATATAAGACAGATTATTCTTTTGTCCATGAGATGAGTTACAATTATTCTGGCAACTTCTTGAGCTGGATGCTTGCCTCACTGTATCTCAGTCTCTCTTCTTCCCTAATTATACATTTAAAGCTATGCATTTCACTCTGAGTAATATTTTAGTCACATTCCTCAAGTTTTACTGCGTGATGTTTCCATTTTCATGATGATTTCTACTTGTTTCAGAACATATTTGGAATTATGCTTATTTCTAAACAAATGTGTTTTGCTTTTGTTGTTTTTATATGACTGCTATGGTTTCTAATTTTAAGCCATTGGGTCAGTGATTTTTTTGGTGATTGCTGAGACTTTCGTTCTGGTGAAAACCGAAAGCATGTGTTTTCTCTAATTGTGCAGTTCAAGACTCTAACTGTGTTATTCAAATTTTCAACTAATTTTATGTCAAGTTGACCAATCATTATTGAAAGAGGTATATTAAAATTCCCACTGTGATGGTGGATTTGGCAATTTTGTTAATTTTTCCTTCATATGTTTTGAGGCTATGTTTAATTTAATATTAAATGACTTATAGGTTTTCTAATGTTAAACCAATTATCCATTCCTGATATGAACACAATTTGGTCATGTACGTTATATTTGACTATATATCTTGCTGGATTTAATCTGTCGATTTTTAAAAAGGACTTTTGTATATAAGAGATGCTGACCTGCAATTTTCCTTTCAGGCCTCTCCTTATAATGTTTAGTTAACAAGTTTATGCTAGCCTCAACAAATAAGTTAAAAAATATTTTTACTTGTTCTGTATTCTGAAGACTATTAAGGTTGAAATTTTTAATTCCTTGAATGTTGGCTAGAATTCACCTATAAAGTCATTGTAGCCTGGGTTTTTTTTTTTTTTTCCTTTTCAAATTTTTTTATTTTAAAGTTGTGAAGGTACAAGTCAGGATTGCATACATAAGTAGTTTAGGTACAGGTAAAGTTTAGCCTGGGTTTTTATTGCAGAAAGATTTTAAACTATGATTCATTTGATTTAGTAGTTTTAGGAAATTTTAGTTTTCTATTTCTACTTGGGTCAGTTTTAGTGAGTTCTATTTTTTAGGGATCTGTCAATTTCATCTGATTTTTCAGATTTGTTGGCATAAAGCTGTTTGTGATATCTTTTTAGCCTCTGTGGCATCTCTGCAGAGATTGGGTTCCTCTTTTCATTCCTCCTGGGTTATTTCTGCCTCACTCATTTTGTCACTGGTCAGTCTCATCAGTCTTGTTACTCTTTTCAAAGAACCAATTTCTGGCTCTGTGAGCTTCTCTGCTGTATTTGTTTCCTTTTTGATTAATTTCCACTCTAATCTTTATTTTCCCTCCTTCTACTTTTTTGGAGTGTATTTTGTTGTTTATTCAGCTTCTTGAGATGAGTGCCTAACTCATTCATTTTCAGATTTTCCTCTTTTTTTCTTTTAACTGTATTATCCAGGTTGGAGTGCAGTGGCACGCTCACAGCCACCACAGCCTCAACCTGCTGGACTCAGGGGATCCTTTCGCCTTAGCCTTCCAAGTAGCTGGAACCACAGGCATGTGCCGCCACACCCGGCTAATTTTTTTTTAATTTATTGTACAGATGAGGTCTCATTGTGTTGCTCTGGCTGGCCTTGAACTCCTGAGCTCAGGCAATCCTCTCGCCTCTGCCTCCCAAAGTGCTGGGATTATAGGTGTGAGCCACCACACCTGGCCTCTTTGATGTTTCTTATAAATTTCTCTCCAAGTACTACTTAAGTATCTCTTGCAAATTTTTTTAAATTCCCTATCTAATTTTTTTTTTTTTTGAGTTGGAGTCTCACTCTGTCGCCCAGACTGGAGTGCATTGGCTGCTCCCAGCCACCGCAGCTTCGACCTGCTGGGCTCCGGCAATCCTTCCACATCAGCCTTCCAAGTAGCCGGAATTACAGGCATGTGCTACCACGCCCCGGCTGATTTTTTGA
>NW_007248840.1:283243-290026 GCF_000164805.1 Carlito syrichta
GGCGGGTCTTGACCCCGCGGGCTCAGACAATCCACTCACCTCAGCCTCCCAAAGGCATGGGATTACAGGCTAAGCCACCGAGCCCGGCTCCCTATCTAATTATTAAATAACTCTGCCATGATACAAAACTCAGAAAGTATACAAAGGTATTTAATGAAAAGTCTTGGCCAGGCTCAGTGGCTCAGCCTGTAATTCCGCGCTTTGGGAGGCTGAGGTGAGTGAATTGCCTGTGCCTGAGACCCACCTGGGCAACTTGGAGAGACCTCATCTCTACAATAAATCAAAAAAATTAACTGGGTGTGGTAGCCCGCGCCTGTAGTTCCAGCTACTTGGAAGACTGAGGCGGAAGGATCACTGGAGCCCAATGGGTTGAGCCGGGAGCAGCCACTGCACTCCAGTCTGGGTGACAGAGTGAGACTCCAACTAAAAAAAAGAAAAGAAAAGTCTCCCTTCCTTATTTGTCTCTCCTCTGCTCAGTACCCATTCTGTGCCTCCCTGCCCCACAGCTCCATAGGTTAACCTTGTGCTTCTTTTATGTTATTATTTTATTTGAGTTGGTGTCTCACTCTTGTTGCCCAGGCTGGAGTATAGTGGCATGATCACAGCTCACCAGAGCCTCAATCTGGGCTCAGGTGATCCTTCTGCCTCAGACTCCCCAATAACTGAGACTACAGGCACACACCACCATACCTGGGTAATTTTTTAAAAAAATCTTTTATTTTGGTAGAGATAATGTCTTGCTATGTGGCTCAGGCTGGTCTCAAACTCCTAGATGCAAGCAGTCCTCCCTCCTTGGCCTCCCAAAGTGCTGGGATTACAGGCATAGCCAGTGCACCTGGCTCTCTTTGTCTCCTTATGTTTTAAATGTGTTCTCCAAACAGCATATAGTCATATTTTTTTGTTTTAATTTTATCCAGTCTGCCAGTGTCCGTAAGGGAAGTATTGCTCTAGCTTTTATTATAACATTTGTGAATGAGTTTTTGTGTGAACATATGTTTTCATTTGTCTTTGTATATGCCAAGGAATAGAATTGCTGGATCATATGGTAATTCCTTGTATAGCCTTTTGAGGAAGCGCCAGACTTTTTTTACAAAGCAGCACTACCGTTTTACAAACCCACCAGTAGTATATGAGAATTTCAGCTGTTCTACATTGTCATCAACGCTTGTTATTATCTTTTTGACTATAGCTGTCCTAGTGAATGTGAAGTGGCATCCCATTGTGGGTTTTTTAATTTTTTAACTTTTACTTATTATGATTTACATTTCCCTGATGGCTGAAGATGTGGCGCATCTTTTCATTTGCTTACTAGCAATTTGTTACCTTCTCTGGAGAAATGTCTATTCAAATCGTTCACCAATTTTAAATTATGTTGTTTGTCTTTTCATTATTGAAGTATAAAAATTCTTTATATATTCTGGATCCAAATCCTTTATCAGATATATGATTTGCAAATACTTTCTCTCATTCTGTGGGCTATAAATTCACATTCTTGGTGTCCTTTGTACCACAAAAGCTTTCAATTCTGATGAAGTCCAATTTAACTATTTTTTATGACTTGTGCTTTTGATGTCTTATCTAATAAATCTTAGCTTTATCTAATTCCTATGTTTTCATCTAAAAGTATTACACTTCACACTTAGGTCTTTCATCCATTTAAGTAAACTTTTGTATATGATGTGAGGTAGGGGTCCAACATCACTCTTTTGCATGTAGATATCCAGCTGACCTGGCATCATTTGTTGAAAAGGCTACTTCCATTGAATTATCTTGGCAACCTTGTCAAAAATCAAATGATAATGAAAGTGAATGTTAATTTCTAGACTCTCAATTTTATTTTATTGGTCTTATGTCTATCCTCATGTCAGTACCACATTGCGCTCGATTGTTATAGCTTTGGAGTAAATTTTGAAATCAGAAAATGTGCATCCTTTAACTTCATTGTTCCTTTTCAAGATTGTTTTGACTATTTGGGGGTCCCTTGAATTTTCATATGAATCTCAGGATCCATTTGTTTGTTTATGCAAAGAAACCAACAGGAATTTTGATAAGGATTGCATTGAATCTGAAGATCAATTTGTGGAGTATTGCCATCTTAACAATGTTAAGTCTTCTAATGTATGAATATGGATGTCTTTCCATTTATTAAAGTCTCTCTGAATTACTTTCAGCAATGTTTTGTAATTTTCTTTTGATGCTATTGCAATGGAATTTCTTTTGATGCTATTGCAATGGAATTCTTTTCTTTTTTTTTTTTTTTTTTTTTTTGAGTTGGAGTCTCACTCTGTCGCCCAGACTGGAGTGCAGCGGCCGCTCCCGGCCACCGCAGCCTCGACCCACTGGGCTCCGGCGATCCTTCCACCTCAGCCTTCCGAGTAGCCGGAATGACAGGCACGTGCTACCATGCCCAGCTGATTTTTTGTTTTATTGTAGAGATGAGGTCTTGCCAAATTGCCCAGGCGGGTCTCGAACCCGCGGGCTCAGGCAATCCACTCACCTCAGCCTCCCAAAGGCGCGGGATTACAGGCTGAGCCACCGAGCCCGGCTGGAATTATTTTCTTACATTAATTTTTTGAATGTTCATTGCAGTGTATGGAAATATAACTGATTCATGTAGCCTGCAACCTTATTGACCTTGTTTAATAGTTCTACTAGTTATTTTAGTGGGTTCCTTAGGATTTTCTATATACAAGATCAAATCATCTGCAAATAAAGATAGTTTTATTTTTTCTTTCCAATCCATATGGCTTTTACTTCATTTTCTTGCCTAATTGCCCTGGTTAGAATCTCCAGTACAATATTGACTGGATGTGACATGAGCAGACATCTTTGTCTTGTTCCTGATCTTAGGGAGATAACATTCAGTTTTCACCCTTAAGTGCTGATGTAGGTTTTTTGTTGATGCCTTTTATCAGATGAATAACATTCCCCTCTGTTCCTATGTTTTGATCTCGAAGTGGTATTGGATTTTGTTAGATGCTCTTTTTTTTGCTTCTGTTGAGGTGATCATGTAGTTTGTTCTTTCTTCAGTTTTGATAGGTTGTATTACATTGTTATTTTTGTGTTAACCCAACCTGCACTACTGGGATAATTCCCACTTGGCCACAGTGTAGAATCCTTTTAATATATTGCTGATTTTGGTTAACTAGTATTTGGGGAAATTTTTGGAGTCTGAATTCCTAAGAGATACTGATCTGGGTTTTCTTTTCTTGTGATATTTTGTCTGGATTTGGTATTAGGGCAATAATATTGGGCTCATAGAATGAGTTGGAGAGTATTACCTCTTTTGTTTTTTTGGAAGAGCTTGTGAAGATATGGTATTTATTATTTTCAAATATTTGGTAGAATTCACCAGTGAACCCATCTGGCCTGGGCTTTTCTATATGAGCAGTTTTTTTTTTTTTATTACCAGTTCTATCTCTTTTCTTTTTTCATCATTTTTGGTTGTCTGTCTCTCTAGTAATTTGTCTATTTTCTTGAATGTGTCTAATTTGTTGGCATATAGGTTTTCATAGTACAGTAGTTTATAATCCTTTTTATTTCTATAAGGTTGGTAGGAATGTTTCCTCTTTCATTCTGAATTATACTACTTCAAGTTTTCTCAATATTTTTTCCTGGTCAGTCTTGCTAAAGTTTGTTACTTTTATTCATTCAAAATAATCAACTTTCCTGTTCAAATCTGTATTATTTCCTTCCCTCTGTTGGCTCTTAGTTTAGTTTGTTCTTCTTCTTCTAGTTTCCTGAGGTAGAGGGTTAGTTTATGGATTTGAGATTTCTTTTTAAAACATATTGATGCTTACAGCTATAAATTTTCCTCTAAGCACTGTTTCATCTTCATCCTATAAGTTTGGGTATGTTGTACCTTCATTGTCTTTCACTTCAAGGTGTTTTCTAGTTTTTTTTTCTTTGACCCATTGGTTACTTAGGAGTGTATTATTTAATTTCTATATATTTGTGAATTTCCAAAATTTCTTTGTCATTCATGAAATTCACACCATTGTGGTCAGAGAACGTATTTTGTGTAATTTAAATCTTAATTCTTTGAACGTACTTCTAATGGCTACTTTTTTATTTTTTATTTTTATTTTTAATAGAGGTGAGGGTCTCATGATATTGCCCAGGCTGGTCTTGAATTTCTGGCCTCAAGCAATACTCCTGCATCAGCCTCCCAAAGTGTTGAGATTACAGGTGTGAGCCACAATATCTGGTCTATGAGGCTACTTTTTTTTTGTTTTTTTTTTGAGTTGGAGTCTTACTCTGTCACCCAGGTTGGAGTGCAGTGGCACACTCACGGCCACCCCAGCATCAACCTGCTGGGCTCCAGCAATCCTTCTGCCTCAGCCTTCCAAGTAGCTGGAACTACAGGCATACGCTACCACACACGACTAATTTTTTTTTATTGTAGAGATGAGGTCTCACCAAGTTGCCTGGACTGGTCTCGAACCTGTGGGCTCAGACAGTCCACTCACCTCGGCCTCCCTAAGTGCTGGGATTACACGCTGAGCCACCGAGCATGGCCAAGGTTGCTTTTAAGTCTTTGTGAAATCTAGTATCTGGGCCCTCGGCCCTCTCACAGGTGGTTTCTGTTGCCTGCATTTTCTCCCTATATATGCATCATGTTTTGCTATTTCTTTGCATGTCTCATGTTTTTTTTGCTGAAAACTGGACATTTTAGGTAATATATTGTAGCAACTCTGGATACTAATTCCTGCCCTCCACCCTATGGTTAGATTTTGCTTGTTTATTTGTTTAGTGACATGGCTGGACTACTTCAGTGACGGTTCCTGCCCCCAAAATATGATGCCTCTGGTGCCTCTTCTCAGGAGGCAAAGTCTTAACCAGGCACACAGTCACCCTAGATGACAGTGGTTTCAGGAGGGCTCTTTTTGACTATTTCTTGTCATGGATCTGTTAAGCTGTCTGCCTCTGTGGGTATCACACCCAGCTGTTCAGCTCCACTCATTGCCAGCTGATTGCTTTATTGTTTTTGACATGTAGAGCATAAGTGTTCGATAACCTGATCCTGTTACATACGGGACCCTTTGTAGGGTTAGTTTTTGAGGCAAGTAATTTAGGTTTGTTCTGGCTCCAGAAGGGCTCTTAACTGCTCTTTCTTTGGTTTTCTCTGTTGGACTCCTCTGAATTGCTCCCTACCACAATCTTCATTTTTTTGAGAATTCCCCATACCCTGTATCATATACTACAGGCAGGTCCTTTGGAGAAAGTTTTGGAGCTCTCTGCTCTCCTGGACTGCCTTGCCTCCGGTGTAAAATCTTGGAGACCCTGCTCTGGAGTTGGTGTCAGAGACAGTGGCTTGCTTTCCCTGGAGTGACATTCCTGCTTTATGAGCAGGAGCTGGGCAGGGATTACAGCCTTTGACTTTATCCGTTCTCATCTCCTTTGTGAAAACTTCACCCTGTGAGCGAGCTCAGGTGAGGACAGTCAAGGCCCTGATGTCCTTGTCCCACTGCATTGAGGTGAAGCCTCTGGCCTGTGAGTGTGCCTGGGTGGAGGAAGGGGCCCCTGATCTCTTGAACACATTTTCCAGGAATTTAGTCTGCAACTTGGAGCTGGGAAGGGGATAAGAAATATTGGTGGCCTGCCCTTCCCAGTGAAATATCATATCCTATGACTGGATGCTGAGGAACAGAAGTTCCCTGCCTTTTTTTTTTTTTTAACTACACTCCCCTGGAGTGCAGCTTCTGTCCAGTTGAACTGTGGGTGGGAATTGGGGGCATAGCGTGAGAGAACAGGTCATGACTCAAGTACCACAAACTCTCACTATTCAAGATTCAGTTGATTTTCTTGAATAAGTGTCTTTTCATTTGCTGTATTTCCCTAGGAGAATTTCCAAAGAGTTTAAACATTTTGTTTTGTTTTTATATTTTTGGTTGGGCATGGTGGCTCACACTTGTAATCCCAGCTACTTGGGAGGTCAAGGTGGGAGGATTGCTTGAGCCCAGGAGTTCGAGACCAGCTTAGACAACATAACAAGACCTCACCTCCACAAAAAGTCAAAAAATTAGCCAGGCTGGTCGCATGTGCCTATAGTTTTAGCTACTTGGGAGGCTGAAGCAGAAGGATCGCCTGAACCCAGGAGGTCAAGGCTGTGGTGATAGTGCCACCGCACTCCAGCCTGGATGATAGAGTGAGATCCCAACTCAAAAAAGAAATTATTTTCACCAGTTATGAAGTTTCACCAGGGAGTGGGTCTACAAAGTCCCTCAAGCTGCCATTTCTGAAGTAGGAGCTCTCTTACTTTCAATAGTTACTTTTAAAATTACAATGGTGGCCGGGTACAGTGGTTCATACCTATAATCCCAGCACTTTGGGAGAGGGAAGTGTTGTGTGAAACCAGGAGTTTGAGACCAGCCTGGGCAACACAGTGAAATCCCACCAATAAAAAAGAAAAATGTTTTAATTAGCCATGAGTGGTGATATGCGCCTGTGGTCCCAGATGCTTGGGAGACTGAGGTGTCTCCAGTCTGGGTGACAGAGTGAGACCCCAACTAAAAAATAAATAAATAAATAAATAAACAAATAAATAAAATATGTATATATGGTACCTGTGTGTACATATACATATTTTAAAATATGTGCTTATGGTAAAAAATTCAAACAATTCTAAGATCCTTATTCAGAAAGAGAGTAAAGATATTAATATTGGCCTTTGATAAATTAAGTATGTACCATTGCAAATTTTTCTTTCTCTCTCTCTCTCTCCCTCCCTCTCTCCCTTCCTCCTTCTCTCTCTCTCTCTCTCTCTCTCTCTCTCTCTCTCTC
>NW_007248840.1:290208-301915 GCF_000164805.1 Carlito syrichta
GCGTGACCACACCCGGCTCATTTGGATTTATTGTAGAGATGAGGTCTCGCCAAGTTGCCCAGACGGGTCTCAAACCCGCGGGCTCAGGCAATCCACTCACCTCAGCCTCCCAAAGGCACGAGATTACAGGCTGAGCCACCGAGCCCAGCTCATATATACATATTTTAAAGGAATATATATCGAGACCAGCCTGAACCTTGTCTCTACAATAAATAAAAAAATTAGCTGGGCGTGGTAGCACATGCCTGTGGTTCCAGCTACTTGGAAGGCTGAGGCGGAAGGATCACCTGAGCCCAGCAGGTCGAGGCTGTGGTGGCCGGGAGCATGCCACTGCATTCCAGCCTGGGTGACAAAGACTCCAACACACATACACACAAAGAATATATATATATGTATATATATCTATATAACATATTTATATAAAGCAATAATGTGAAACAAAATTTGGTTACCTCCATTAAGCTGCCTGAGTTGGGTTCCTCTTTTTACCTCTTGTCAACTGGTCAGACTGAGCAAGTGACTTACCTGCATCCAACCCAAGTTTCTTGAGCCACAGAGTTGAGACACCAATGTCTCCCTCCCTGGGTTAAGCGATATTTAAGGGAGCTGATTTTTTTTTTCCTTTTTGGGTTGGAGTCTCACTCTGTCACCCAGGCTGGAGGACAATGGCACACTCATGGCCACCACAGCCTCAACCTGCTAGGCTCAGGCGATCCTTCTGCCTCAGCCTTCCATATAGCTGAACTACAGGCATGCGCTACCATGCCTGGCTAATTTTTTGATATATTGTAGAGACAAGGTCTCACCAAGTTGCCCAGGCTGGTCTCGAACCTCTGGGCTCAGGCAGTCTTCTCACCTGGGTCTCCTGAAGTGCTGGGATTACAGGCTTGAGCCACTGAGCCCAGCAAGGAAGCTGATTTATGTAAAGTGCTGTATACCCAGTGCAGACACAGAGCCAGACACATAGTAAGTGCTTAACAAAAAAGCTGCTCTGAGAACTACAACTCGTGATTGGCAACTACAACGCCTTGCCCTTCTGTCCTGGCAGTTCCTCTGTGACGAGGGTGCAGGGATTTCTGGGGATTACATCGACCGCGTGGATGAGCCCTTGTCCTGCTCATACGTGCTGACCATCCGCACTCCCCGGCTCTGCCCTCACCCTCTGCTCCGGCCCCCACCCAGTGCTGCGCCCCAGGCCATCCTCTGCCACCCGTCCCTGCAGCCTGAGGAGTACATGGCTTACCTTCAGAGCCAAGCTGGTGGGTACCCAGAGGAGGAGAGGGCGGAGAGATGGGAGGGCCAGGTGGAAGGCGAGGCGGTGAGTAGCCCAGAGCGATGTGTCTCTCCTGCACCTGCTGCTTTTCAGTAGACTCCAAGCAGTACGGAGATAAAATCATAGAGGAGCTTCAAGGCCTGGACCCCCAAATGTGGAGTGAGACCAAGTCTGGGGCGCTTCCTCCAAAGAGAGGTAGGACAAGCTCCCCTGTTCTGTGAAACTTGCCTCTGTTTCTTTCTTACTGTCCTGTATGACTGGGGCGGGGTAGAGGGGCACCATGGACCCCAGTCCCTTATCATAGGGCAGGGATGTGTCCCCTTCTGCTTGTTCCTCCCTTTGGATCGCTCCTTGCTCTCTACCCCAGGTGCAAGCCCAGCCAAGGATGACGGTAAGGAATCCGATTTCTGGAAGATGCTGCATGAGCCTGAGGACCAGGCCCCAGGAGGGGAGGAGGCACAGGCAGAGGTGAGAGTCGCTTCTCTGAGGATGTTGGACCTGTGCTTGGGGTGGGGAGGGTCACAAGAACTGAGGTGACCTACATGTATCCAGGTATACGAGGACACCCCCAGAACTGTTGCCTGGAGAGTTGGTGGGCATAAGCACACTTCCCACTTAACTCTGCTCTTCTCTGCACAGCAGGAACAGGTCCTAAACCCTGAGGCAGCAGAGCCAGCTCCGGGCCCTCCCAGTGGTGAGTCAGCCCTCCCTGTCCCCTGTACTGATGTATTTTAGGATTGGCAGCGGTGGGGGCAGAAGGTAGAGTAAACACTGGGAAGGAGGCTGAGCAGCCAGGCCAGCAGTGAATTTGTGTTTACAGGAGTTAATACTCTTCGTAGACAGCAATGCTATTTTGGGAAGGTAGCAGAACACTGTCTTTGCCACTTGCTGACTTCGTAATCCTGGACAATTGTGCTTCGCCTCAATTTCCTTTCCAGCCAGCCTGATAGCTCATGCCTATAAACCCAGCATTTTGAGGTTTGAGACCAGCCTGGGCAACATAGCGAGACCTCATCTTGGCAACAAATAAAATTAGCCAGGCTGGTGGTACGCACCTATAGTCCCTGCCACTCGCGAGGCTGAGGTACAAGGCTTACTTGAACCCAGGAGATCAAGGCTACAGTGAACCGTGATTGTGCCACTGCACTCCAGCCTAGGTGACAGTGAGGCCTCGACCCCAAAATAAAATTTCTTCTCTATAAAATGTGGGTAGTAGTCTCTAACTTAGAGGTTGTTGCAGGATTAAAGAGAATGTATCAGTAATTGGTAGTAGAATACTGGAACTGAGTAGACAGTAGGTGGGTAATATTTGTGGAAAGAGGAGAAGAGGATCCAGGGAAGAAGAGCTGTTGGCTCCAGAATCTCCTCATGGTCCTGAAAACTGGAGTGACTGCCAGGGGGCCTTGGAAGTGCATGGAGGAGCAGGGACATAGCATCGTGTTGGCATCCCTACTGTGTGTCCGCCTCAGACAGCACCCTCTCTGGGGTTTTGTTTGCCCCATCTGGCTGACCAGACAGGCAGCTCCCAGAGGTGGGGCCCATGTCCCTCCTTGGTCTCGTCTCTCATGACCTCTCCTTAGGAATTAAAAGGGAGTTTAGGGATATGGTGGCTCATGCCTGTGGTGCCAGCTACTCGGGACACTGAGGCAGTAAGATTGCTTGAGTCTAGGGGTTCTTGACCAAACTTGGCAACGTAGCAAGACTCCATCTCTAAAAGAAAAAAAAGAGCCGAGTACAGTGGCTCACAACTGTAATTCCAGCACTTTGGAAGGCAGAGGCGAGAGGAATGCCAGAGTCCATGGGTTTGAGACCACCCTGGTCAACATGGCAAGACCTCGTCTCTACAGTAAATTAAAAAATTAGCTGGGCATGGTGGCACATGCCTGTTGTTCCAGCTACTTGGAAAGCTAAAGTGGAAGGATCACCTGAGCCCAGCTGGTTGAGGCTGTGGTGACTGTGAGTGTGCCACTGCACTCCAGCCTGGGCGACAGAGTGAGACTCCAACTCACAAAGAAAAAAGAAAATGTAGACCAAAACAGGCCCATGATTATTCTTTCATCTCAGATTTTCAGAACAATGTACAGGTCAAAGTCATTCGGAGTCCTGCAGATTTGATTCGATTGATTGAGGAGCTGAAAGGTGGAACAAAAAAGGTATGGGTCCTGCTCCAGAGGTTGGGTGGAGGGGGTGGAGCCCACCTCCCAGCTGGGACAATGGATAAACCCCCTGACCTGGGCCTGAACTGGGCCCATGGGGCAGCTCCCTGCCTTCACTCCCGAGTCCCCCCACTGTCACACCCCTGCCCGTCTGTCTTTCCCCCACCAGGTGTCTCTACTGAAACACCAACTGCCTACCTCTTTCTCCCCAATCCCTGCCCAGGGGAAGCCCGGCGCAGGCCAGGAGCAGCCTGCAGATGACGACTCGGACGTCCCTCAGAGGGAGCCAGAGGCCAAGGAAAAGGGACATGTAGAGCAGCAGAGTGAGGTGGAGGAAGAGGAGGATGAAGACGACGATGACGATGAAGACGATGAGGATGAACGGCAGTTCCTGGGAGAATTTGAGAAGGAGCTGGAAGGCATCCTGCTCCCATCAGACCGAGACCGGCTCCGCTCAGAGGTGAAGGCTGGCATGGAACGCGAGCTGGAAAACATCATCCAAGAGGCAAGCCCGGCTCCTGCACCTTCCGGGGACTTCCCTGCGGCCTGTTCCTGCGAGGGGCTGGGGAGAGACTGGAAGAAAACAGAGGACACAGCATGGGCGAGGACGGCCCCTCGGAAATGTGGTTGTTTCCTTAGTTAAAAGGGGGCTGGTGGCCAGGCTCGGTGGCTCAGCCTGTAATCCCACACTTTGGGAGGCCGAGGCGAGTGGTTTGCCTGAGCCCGTGGGCTCAAGACCCACCCGGGCAAGTTGGCGAGACCTCATCTCTATAATAAACCGAAAATTAGCTGGGCGTGGTAGCACGCACCTGTAGTTCCGGCTACTCGGAAGGCTGAGGCGGAAGGATCGCCGGAGCCCACCAGCCCAGTGGTGGCCGGGAGCGGCCACTGCACTCCAGTCCGGGCGACAGAGTGAGACTCCAACTCAAAAAAAAGGGGGAGGCTGGTGAAGGGGATGAGATGAGAGACATGAAGATCAGACTCCTCCGTGGAGCCTGGCCCACGGGCCCTCCACCCCCATCCCTTGACTCTGCACCCCCTCTTGGGTATTCCAGACCGAGAAGGAGCTGGACCCAGACGGGCTGAAGAAGGAGTCAGAGCGTGAACGGGCCATACTAGCTCTGACATCCACTGTCAGCAAGCTCATCAAAAGGCTGGAGGAAAAACAGAGCCCCGGACTGGCAAAGAAGCAAAGGAAGAGGAGAGTTGTCCCCCAAAAGCCTCCCCCGTCACCCCAACCCACAGGTGAGAGCAGTCAGGCGAGAGGGAGCGACTGGTTGGCTCTCTTCTTCCTTGGCTGGCCTTGTTCCCAGGGGCACCTGTTCCCTCCCTCCTGGGGGCACTTGCTGTCTTCCCTCCTTCTGGAACACTCTTCTTACCGTTGCCTCTTCCCACCACTGTCTCCCCTTTGCATGGTCACCCCACCTCGTCCTTTTGGAAAGCAGCTTTCCGGGCATGTCTGGCTTGTTCTCTGGTTTGCCCCTGCACACCGAGTGCCTAGCACTCTGCCTGGCATACAGTGGGTGATCACTAGATAGTCACTGAATGACTGTGTGCCTATATGCCGAAAATGACATATCTGGGAAGGATGCAGCCTGTCAACAATTAGTGCTTTGCACCAGAAGAGGCCCCAGCCATTGGGTGGGACCAGGCAAGCCCAGATGCACAAGAGCCAGTCGCCTCGATAGGCTTGAAGTTATTTCTTCCTCTCACAGTCCCTTCTGTCTATTCCACAGGGTTCTATGGGTGTGACCAGCTGACATTCCAAATGGAATGTTCCGGCTTCAAACCTTGTGTCCCACTCTCTCTACAAACATTGAAATGTCTTTAAAGTACTGACATGCAGAGGACCAGACCACAGTTTTCCAACCTGCTGCTTAAACAAAACTCCCTTGCTAATGCAGGTGGCCTGATTTTTGCTTCAGAAAACAGTCGTTTTCTATAGGTCAAGGGCAGAAGTACTGGGTAGGGTGGGAAGAAGGAAGGTGGCATGGGGGAGGGCACACTGTAGGCTGGTATCAGGGGGAAGCAGGGGCATGAGTGTGTTTGAGTCCTGGCTCATACACGTGCTGAGACGGAACAGCTGCCAAGCCCAGCGACGGCTATGGGGAGGTGACCGGTGCAGCCTGAACTCTGGAGTCACGGCTCTGCTTTGTGTCTCCCTGTGTGTCTCCCCCTCTAAGAGGAGGATCCTGAGCACAGAGTCCGGGTCCGGGTCACCAAGCTCCGTCACGGAGGCCCCAATCGGGATCTGACTGTCCTCGAGATGAAACGGGAAAACCCACAGCTGAAACAAATCGAGGGGCTGGTGAAGGAGCTGCTGGAGAGGGAGGGGCTCACGGCCGCAGGTGGGCCCTGGAGGGCGGCTGTTCGACTGTGGAAGGGGCGCCGCCCAGGCGGAGGGCTGGGGCCTGGGGGCAGAGGGCCTGCCCTGAAGCTCCCACACCCCCGGCCCTCACCCCCCTGCTCTCCTTGCCAGGGAAAATCGAGATCAAGATCGTCCGGCCCGGGGCTGAGGGCACCGAAGAGGATGCGCGCTGGCTGACGGACGAGGACACCAGAAGCCTCAAGGAGATCTTCTTCAACATCTTGGTGAGTCTCCAGCATGCCCTCCCCTGGCCGCCCTGCTGTGGGCACACGGGTGCCCGGCCTTGCCAACCGCTAAGCAGGTGTTTCCTCATGGGTAAGACGAGGCTGGTGTCCTGGGGCTCAAGCCCTGCCCCCCGCCGGCTGTCAGTCCTGGGGCTCAAACCCTGCCCCCCCCGGCTGTCAGTTCTGGGGTTCAAGCCCTGTCTTCCCTGGCTGTCAGTCCTGGGGCTTAAGCCCTGCCCCCCCGGCTGTCAGTTCTGGGGCTCAAGCCCTGCCCCCCCCCGGCTGTCAGTCCTGGGGCTCAAACCCTGCCCCCCCAGCTGTCAGTCCTGGGGCTCAAGCCCTGCCTCCCCAGCTGTCAGTCCTGGGGCCTCTCTGGGTCCTCGAGCACCCAGAGCTTCCCCTGGCTGGCTGCCTGCGACTCCAGCCCCCTTCCCACAGGTGCAGGGTGCGGAAGAGGCCCAGAAGGAGCGCCGGCGGCAGAAGGAGCTGGAGAGCAACTACCGCCGGGTGTGGGGATCTCCCAGTGGCGAGGACACCGGGGACTTGGACGAGTTTGACTTCTGAGACTGCCTCACAACTGGCCCTCCAAGGAGGCCAGCGTCTTCCTAGATTGGCCTGCCTCTGCCCCATCTCCCCACCCCGGGTCCCTGAAGGCACAACGGCCAGTGGGCTGAGCCGTGGGCCTCAGGGTGGGCATGGAGGCCCCTGGGGCTGAGAGCTGCTCACTGCCCAGAGCCACCTGGAGACCTCAGGGCCTGTGGCTTTTACTTCCCAGGCCCCTCCCCAGACCCCTCCCTTTCCTCCCTGCCTGTTCCTGTTATCGCCCCCAACACAAGCTCCTGAAGAAGCCCTTGTGAGAGGGAAGCCGGAGAAGGGGAGCCGGCAGCTTAGCAGGCCACAAGAACGCACGCCCCCATGCCCTTGGGAGACCCTCTGCCCCGCCCCCGGCACCCCTGGGAGTTCCTTCTTCCTCTCCCTGTCCACTGCCCCCTACAATCTGTGCTTCGGAGTTGAGGAGCCTTCGCCTCTGCTGCTGGGGAATGGGAGGACGCTGCCATCGCCTCCGACACAATCCCAGTGAAAAGGGGTGAGGCACCCACCGTGTTCTTGAACAATCAGGTTTCTAAATAAAGAACTGGACCATCAATCATCAGCCTTTTGGGGTGGAGGGGAGGCTTAGGGTACTTTGCAGGGTGGTGAGCATGCTCTCTGGTCATGTTCTTTGCTCCCCACCTCCCTGGTGGCATGGGTGGGGCTGGAGTCTGCAGGAGGAGACCAGGACAGCCAAGCCAAGCCCAGTGGCCTGCCAGGGCTGAAAGAGACTCTTCTGGCACTGCCATCCCTCCTTTTCTGTCCGGTCTGTGCCTGCCCTTCTCCAGCACCAATTTTCTTCCTGTTCTCTCCTCCACTTACATCCTGAAAGCCCAATGCCCACCACAGAGTCCCCCCACGGGGATCTTGTGCTGACTCCAGATTCCACTTGCCAACCACGCCCTTACCCACCTGCCCAGTCAGCATCTCCCAGAAAACCCCCCCCCACTGGCCATGCCCAGAGGGGGCTGCACCCACATGTGCCAGCTGATTAGTATGCCAAGGGTAGGAGGCCTGGTGTGTCCATCTTTTCCTCACAACCAAGTGCAGCCATGGGCTCCCCCAGGACTCCCTTTTCCAGTACAGAGAACTTAAAGAGATGGGCCAAGGCTCCCTCCCTGGCCTTCCATGCTGAGGTGCTCAGCCTTTCTGCTGAGGACTCCTCCTGGCTCACAAGAAAGGGTGGGGGTTACCAAACACCCAGGCCTCCAAAACTGGAAAGCCAGGGACCCGATTATTGAAGGAAGTTGTATTCTTGCTGGATGTGGACGAGTGCCTACTGTGCACGTTTATGCTTAAATTGTTTTATTTTGAAATGCAAATGGTGGATTAGAAATCCTGCCTCCCCGGGTCCATCTGTGCATCTTGAGGAGAGGGAGGGAGGGAGGGTTCAGCTGGACAACACCTTAGAAACTGCCGCAGTCAGAATCCTGGGTCTAAACCCCCTTCATCTACATCAGTGGGGCCTTGGACAAGTCACTTCACTTTTCCCATGCTGTTTCCTTGTTAGGACATGGTGGATAACAGCACTGGCCTCGTATGGAGGTTGTGGGGATTGGATAAGATGTAGTGTGTTGTGCTCTTAGTCTAGAACCTGGCCCAGTGTAAGCACTCACTAACTTTTATTAACTAGCTCCTGAGTTCTGAAGAGACTGGATTACTTGGAGGCTAGGGTCTCAGAGGGAATCTCAAAAGTCAATCAGAACCACAGTAAAGTCTCTTAGGGCGGGAAAGGAGAGGCTGGACAGGAAGGCTATGCTGTGATTTGAGAGGATGGTCTCCACAGAAAATGGAGTTCTGGAAACCTCTGCTAGAGTAACCATCTTGTTATATTTGTGCATGTATTTATTTTTGAGTTGGAGTCTCATTCTGCACCCAGGCTGGAGTGCAGCGGCACGGTCATGGCTCATGCAGCCTCAACCTCCTGGGCTCAGGTGACCCTTCTGTCTCATCCTTCTAAGTAGCTGGGACTATAGGTACAAGCCACCAGGACTGGCTAATTTTTTTTTTCTTTTAGAGAGAAGGTCTCGCTATGTTGCCCAAACTGGTCACAAACTCCTGGGCTCAAGTAATCCTCCTGCCTCAGCTTCCCAAAGTGCTGGCATTACGGGCATAAACCATCACATCTGGCCTATATTAATCATTTTGTACTCTCAATCATACATTCCTTTTACCATCCTTTGGCTTCTGGCAAAACTTCCATGGACGTCAGTCAGCCCAGCTGCGCTAAGGCTAACCAAAGGCGGGCAGCAGAGTGTGACAGATGGCAGCCAGAGGAGTGGGGAAAGGAGTAGTACATGGCAACAGGGACCCACTCGAGAAGCCCAGGGTGGGCTGCGAGGGTGGCATGGGTGCAAGGGACAGTCCCCTTGTAGGGTCCCATCATGCCATAACCTGGAGGACTTACTCTTTTGTTACTTCATCCACTACCATCCAGACCAAAGGTGCACCCCATTAAGGAAAACAGGAAGTGGACTTCTTAGTGGTGGAATTTGCTGTGGGATGTGCTGACACCTTGACTGTTTTTAACTGCTGGAAATCAAAGGAACTCCCCTTGGGAGTTGCCCTTGGGCAACTGCATTCTCTCCCAGGCCTTATTCTCTTCCCATAGTCTCCCACACCCTATGATTCTGAGGCAGAAGTGGAGACAGGGAGTCCAGAGCCTCCAAGCTGAGGAGGGAATGGCTGGGTCTTCAGTGGAGCCTTTGTTGCTATTTCCCCCTCTTCCTCTCGCCTTGCCCAGGTCACACACCTGCTTCTGTACCTGTCACTAGACCTGCACCCCCAAATCCGCCCTCCCCCTTGGGCACGTTGCTGTGCTGGCTGGTCACCCAGCCTAGGCCCCAGCAGGGCAGCAGCCTCGATGTGAATCAGCCCTGGGCTGTAACGACACATTGCTTGTCAGCTCCGTGGCACACCCGCAGCTGAACATCTTGGGGCTGGTGGGCACTGAGGGGCGGACCCAACTCCAACCAAAGATGCTGGAAACCTCTACTTGAGGAAACCAACGATTCCTCAAGGCAGTTGACATCATGCAGCTATGCCCAACCTGCAATAGCTGCTGGTTCCAAACCCCCCACCCCACCCCCTTGTGCAGCCCCTCTCCCTGGGCAAACACTTTCAGCTGTACTCACGGCGCTGGTGGCGCTGTAGCCCGTGGGGGCAGCGCTGGCCTCAGGCTGCTGTGGCCTTGGTGGTCCCTTTGATGACACACAGGTGGGCAAATGCCTGCACCAGCTGACATGGAATGTGGACACCAGGGACCTCTGCGGCCAGCTAGGAAATCTCTCCCAGATCTTCCACCCCTTCCCTCTGGAGCACTCCATGACCGAAGCCAGGAAAGGGGCCCTCACATGAGCTCTACCTTGATACCTGGTGCTCAGGTTGCCCTTCCCAGAGCTGCAGCGCTTACCAGGTACCCTCTAAACAGATAATGTCCCGAAGACACACAGATGCCAGCAGGTCCACCTGCCTGTCACCAAGATACAAAGTGGAGGGCCAGATTTCAAAATCACATCTGTTTCCAAAGTGCCTGCTCTTAGCCAAGGCTACTACATCCTTTTGCCCCCTCCTAGGCTTGTCCTCTCCTCTAAGCTACACTTGCAGCTCTTTCTGGGAACCAGAGACAGTGACTTCTCTCTCCCAGTGTCCTCAGTGTTGCTCCAACCTGCTCTAGTCCTTCCACTACATGAGCCCAGAACTGTTGTGCCCCATGCGACCACCCCCAAGCCCTGGGTACTGCACTGCCACCAGGCCTATGGGAGGCACCCCTGCCTGGCCCTCTCCCACCCCAGTTCCACACCCTGACCAAGGCCACACCCTGACCTGCCTCTTTAAGAACAGACCAGCAGCTCACCCCCTAGACAAAATCACTTCCTCTTTAATGGCTGTTGAAGAAGATTCACACCACCTGCCTCCGAGGAGATGAGGGGGGCATTCCCCCCTGCCCCACCCCACTCCCCTCCCCAATTACCTGGTCCTTTGCAAAATGTTTTAGCCAGAAGAAAAAAAAAAAGACCAGAAACCACTGACACAGACAGCCCGAGGGCTGGTGGACTGAGGGAGGCGGGGCTGGGCCAGGCTAGTCCACCCCACCACCCCTCTCTGGGGATGGGACAGGGGGCCTGTAAACCCTCCCAGCCACCTCACATCCTCTCAGCCCTGGCTAGCAGGGATGGGGGCAAGGGATGAGTCTGGAGCTGCTCCAGTGGAAGAAACGGGCTGGACAGGAGGACGGGGGAGGGGTCCCGTGGCAGGGGTGCCCCCACCCCAGATCACCATGGGCGCTGCACAGTCACAGGTACGCAGTCACGGTCACAGACACTCACAACCCAAGAGCACCCCCGCCCCGCCCCGCCCCCTGCCCACCCTTGGCTTCCCCTACCCCGAAACGCCCTCCCACGCCCCTGCCCGCCCCCACCCCCATGTTGGGGAACAAAGCAATAAATTACAAGGGCCCCCCAGCCTTCTTCACCCGCGTCTGCTCCCTCCCTTCTCCCCCCCCAGATAGTAGTGAGGAGGGACCCTCTAGCTTCCATCCAAGGGTCGGTGTTGGGGGGACGTCCTATCTGCTCCTCAAGGTCCCTTTCACGGAAAGGGTTGGGGAACCCCCACCCCCACGGGCAGCAGGGGTCCTGCCCCTCGCTGCCCGTCCCCCTTCACTGGGCAGTGAGATCAGCTTAGAAGGGGTGGAGTCCCCAGAGCGGCCCCAAGTCCCAGGGCTGGCCCACCCGCGCACCAACTCCTCCCCCCGGCGTGGCGTCGCCCCAGGAGCCAGCCTGGGTCTGGGCTCCCGCCCTGGGGCTGCCGAGCACAGGCAGGACTGGGTCCTTTTCCCGCCCCTGGGGGCGCCGGCGGGCCTGTCCCGGCGCCCCGGAGCCGGTACCGCGGGGCAGAGAGGCGTCCCCTCCCGCAGGCAGCGAGCGGGCAGACCCACAGCAATCCGAGCGTGGACACAGTGAAGGGGGCGTGTCGCGCGGGGGTCTCCGTGCCTCGACGGGGAGAGGGAGGTGAGTTTGTGTCTTCCGAGAGGCGTGGGGGCTGTGCCCTCGTGGGGGTGGGAGGTGCTCCCGTGGGGCGGGGTGCGGATCGGAGG
>NW_007248840.1:302699-312582 GCF_000164805.1 Carlito syrichta
GGGCCTGCACCGCGGCCCACAGCTGGCGGCCCAGCGGCTCCTCCGCGGTGCCCAGCGGCGCCAGGAACAGCAGCTGCTCGTACTTGGCGCGAATCCACGACTCGCGCTCCTCCCTGCAAGGCCAGGAGTCAACAGGGGGGCTCTGGGGATCTCTGTCCCCTAGCCGGGAGACCCTCTCGGGACCCGCACGCCCCCGGCCACCCTCCCCCGCGCTCACCGCGAAGAGTCCCGCGTGGGCTTAGCGCGGCCCCGCGTGTCGCTCTCCCACACGCGGTTGGCCATATCGTTGCCGATGGCCGTCAGCACCAGGGTCAGCTCCCGCGGCCAGTCGTCCAGGTCCAGCGAGCGCACGCGGGACAGGTGCGTGCCCAGGTTGCGGTGGATGCCGGAACACTCGATGCAGATGAGTGCGCCCAGGTTCAAGCTGGCCCACGTGGGGTCTGGGGACACGGCGCACAGGTTGGCTCCCGGCCAGGCCGCACGGGACACACCAGCATGCATCCGCGAACCCTAACCTCGCCGGAGATGCCACCGCCCAGGTCCCTCTGCTGCCCCTTGCACTCACTGGGAGCCCCGCAGTCCACGCAGATGGAGTTCCCCTTGGCGTTCCGGATCGCCTGGATGGCCACGGCTTCGCTTTGGCTGTCTGTGCGCAGCTGCAGAGAGAGAGTGAGCGTGGCTCCGACCTCCCTCGGAGCCCTCCCCTTCCCCAGACGCCCCTGTTCTCCTCCTCCCATCCGCCCACTGCCAAGCCCTTACCTTGACCTTGCTGCTCTCACAGCATTGCAGACTGGCTAGGATCTGACTTTCGATGGCCTGGACCCAGGCGTCCCGCTCCTCAAAACTGGCAGCCTCAAAGTGCCACGTCTGGCCGGTGCTGGACACGATCAGGAACTCAAAGTTTTCCTCTGGGTGGGGGGATGGGATGGGGTCAGGAGGGACGGAGTTCAAGCAGGGGCTGCCTTCCCCCAACCCGCCCTCCCTGGTGTCCCTCCCGAGCCCCTGGGAGTGGGCAGTGGGGGTGGGGGAAGCAGAGGACGGGGGACAGCAGGAAGCCCGAGCACATGCAGGGAAAAGCAGGGCACCCCCACCCCTCTGCACCCCAGCTGAGCGCCCCTCCCGGCTCCCCGCTTGTTACCTGCTTTATAAATATTTCTTAAACTACCAAAGGATTTTAGTTTCCACATTTTGCGCTTGGCTGGTTTCCCGAAGCGAAGGAGATAGATAGAATGGAGAGCAGGACAGAGAAAGACCAAGAAAGAAGAAAGAAGGAGAAACAGGAGGAGAGATAGAGACAGTGACAGAGTGCCAGAGACGAAGCAGGACAGACAGATGGGGAGAGAAAGCAGAACTAAAGTCAGTGGCCCCGGAGCAGAGCGGAGCAGAAGCCAAGAGCCATGAGAGTAGGCAGATCTGGAGCCTGGGTCTGAGCACCCGGCAGAAAGCAGGGGCGGTGGGGATGGGTTATCATGGCCACTGAGGAGCTGGGTCTCTGGGAAGAAGAGGGAGGGTCGGGATCTGAGTGAGTGGGCATGGGGGGAGGGGCCAGCAGATGGGTGACCGGGCTGGGATGAGGGGGCAGGGGCAGGGGTCACTGGGAGACGGGAATGGGGAGCTGTAGTCAAGGGCTACGGGGGAAGCCTGGTGATCACTGAAAGCTCTTGGGAGCTGGGGCTAGGTGGTCACAGAGTCCAGGAGCTGGGGAGTCGGTGAGGGACGCTGAGAGCAGTGGCTGAGTCCCTGGGGGCAGGGAGGCTTCTGAGTGCAGCGGCTGGGGTGGGGTGGTAAGTGGAACTGAGGGAAGCAACAGGAACTGGAGGGTCATGAGAGGGAGCAGGGGCGAGACATATGGGTGCCACTGAGAACAGGGGCTGGAAACGACTGGGGGAAAAGTCATCGGCTGGGGAACAGGGAAAAAAGGAGAGGGCCTGAGTATGTCCATCCACTTTGTCACTAGGTCCTGTGCACTGGTAATGGTAGCCAAGCACAGCTCAGACACTTCTCCTCCTGCTGCAGAGCTGGGCCAGGACCTGATGTTGGGATGGGGGCCAGGGTGGGAGTGGAGCCGTCACCAGGGCCTCACCTTCCGCCTGCCCGGCCGAGCCTTCGGTCTTGGACGGTGTCGTCAGTTTTTTCCTCCTCTGCTTCTTCACCATGGGAGAAGGAGGGGGTTCCCGACTCAGGGGGCTCAGGTCTCCAGATGGGGTACAGTCTTAGGGAGGAGGACACAGCTGCCTCAGCTGTCCCCTCCACAGATGTCCTGATGTCTCCATAGCCTGCCTCCTCCCCTGAACTAGCCTGGCATTTTAGGGTGTCCCTCCTCAACTGTCCCTCTCCAGGAGTTCTCCCTGGGTCATTCCTAGGGCAGGGGGGAGGTGAGCGGTTTAGAGTCAGACCTGCACTCAGATCCTGGCTCTGCCACTTACTGGCCTTGAGACCTCGAGCAAGTCACTTAATCTTCTGAGCCTCAGTTTCTTCATCCCTAAAATGGGGATAATAATCTTGACCTGGCAAGGTTATTGTGAAGATTATATTTTACAGTCTTACTTGCTATTCAATGCATACACAGATATACATACATATTTAATATATGCACAAGTATCTATGTATATATCTATAAATATATATGTATTTCTATTTTTTTTTTGAGTTGGAGTCTCATTGTCGCCCAGGCTGGAGTGCAGTGGCATGCTTATGGCCACCACAGCCTTGCTCTGCTGAACTCAGGTGATCCTTCCGCCTCAGCCTTCCAAGTAGCTGGAACCACAGGCACGCACCACCACACCGGGCTAATTTTTTGATTTATTGTAGAGACGAGGTCTCACTAAGTTGCCCAAGCTGGTCTTGAACCCCCCCTGGACTCAGGCAATCCTCTTGCCTCTGTCTCCCAAAGTGCTGGGATTACAGGCATGAGCCACTGCACCTGGCCAATATATATGTATTTCAAACATGCTGAACATGATGGCTGTCTGTGTACTGGATAATGTTCTCTATTTAAACCTCAAAGCAATCCTTGGAGGTAGAGGCTATTATCTCCCTTCTACAGATGAGGAAACTGAGGCACGAGGAGGCTAAGGAACTTGCCCATGTGGCAAGCCCAGGATTGGAGCCTGGCAGTTGGCTCTAAAACCCCCTTGTGTTAGCCATTATGACAAGGTATGACTTAGGCTGGACCTAGGGCCCAGTGGGTGGGTATTCCCATGGGGGGCTCCATGTGTTCACTCACGAAATTATTCCATCCTCCAAGCCTCCACCCCAAACTTATTTCCCACCACATCCCGTTTGGATCTGGAAGTCAGTGGAGGAAGCGTGATCCCCACTGACCGGTGCTGAGGGCTCGGGCCAAATTCCGGTCTGGCTTCAGCAGGTGCTTGGATGTCTGGTCTTGTGGTGGTTGCAGGGAACTGGGGCTGGGCTGGGGCTTGGCACAGGAGTAGTGGCATCTGCCAGGAAGAGATGAAGCCTCCGCGAGCCTGTCTCCTGGCCCCGTGCCCTGTTCAGCCCCTCATCATCACCCACCTCTGCATGTCCAGCACCAGTCCCCACTTCCCTCCTGCCCCTCCCCAGCCCTGGCCTCTCCCCTGCCTCCCTGCCACGAGCCCCGCTCACCAAGGCCTTCACCCATCTGGACGGTGCTCATGTCCTTGACCAGCCCATTAATGCTGGCGGAGGGGCCAAAGGCAGAGATGGCCCTCGGGGGCCGCTTGCCGGGGACTTTGACCGTTGTGCGCAGCAAGTCCATCTCTTTGCCGTGGGTGCTGTGGATGTAGTCCTGGAGGGGAACAGGGCCAAGAGCAGAGGGAAGGCTGGGGCGCTCGGTGGTGCCGGGAAGCAGTCAATGGTATGGCATGAAGAGGGACTGGGAGGGGGCCCTGGAAGCTCGTCGGGTTGGGATGAGCATCTGGAGGATGGGCCCATCAAACTTGGCCCAGCAGTGTTTCCTCCAGAAAGTTCCCGGAATGGCAGGCCAGAGAGAGGGCTTTTCTGGGTGCTCCCTCACGAGACTGCAAGTTCCTGGGGAGATGCCATGACCCGTACATTCCTGGCATGGACACATGGTGGGTTCTTAATACAAGCTTGCTCAACTTAAGAGAACAGGACTGGTTGGGCGTGATGGCTCAAGTCTGTAATCCCAGTGCTTCGGGAGGCTGAGATGTGGGGATTGCCTGAGCCCATGGGTTCAAGACCAGCCTGGGCAACTTGGCAAGACCTCATCTCTACAATAAATTCAAAAAAAAAAATTAACTGGGCATGATGGTGCGTACCGCAAGTTCCAGCTACTTGGAAGGCTGAGGTGGAAGGATCGCCTGAACCCAGTAGGTCGAGGCTGCGGTGGCCGTGAGGGTACCACTGCACTCCAGCCTGGGCGACAGAGTGAGATTCCGACTCAAAAAATAAAAAGAAAAAGGTAGTGCTTCCCAGAAATGTGATGCTTGTCAGAGGCACAGACAGGTAGAGCTGGAAGGGTGCCCAAAGCTGGCCAGAGAGGCCCAGGCATTGCCACTCACATTAATGCTGGGGTGGTAGAGTAGGAAGCCATTACTAGACAGGGTCACGTATTTCTTCTTCCATTCTTTGTTCAAGGAATTGCCACTTCGCTTTAACAGGAAGCTCTGGAGTGTGGAAAGATACGTGTGGGAGAAAAGCCAGCTGAGATCAGCTGTCCTCAGCCCGCTCCAGCCCAGATCCTCACCTGTTTGATGGGGATGGCTCGCCCACTCCCTGTCATCTCTCCTCGGCTGTCCAAACTCCGTTTCTCAGAGTCACTGCCCCGACGATTCTGGAATGATTATTGGAACCAGAGAGAAGGATAGGTAGAGGGCTACATTGATGGAAGGACAGGGAAGAAAGAAAAAGAAAGGCCCAACAGAGAAGTCGGGGGACTAGGGGAGAAGGGCAGGGGACAGGGGACAAGAGGGTGGGGCTCAGCATGTCTAGTACCGCAAACAGGCTGGTCCTGCGCTTGGCCGCCCGGTGCAGAGACCCTGGGGTGCTCAATCCAGCTACTGCCACTGCCTCAGCTCGGAGCTCCCGGTGACCAACGTTGGGTGAGGACGGGAGGGAAGAAGAGTAATCACTGGTGTGGCCCCCGTTACTAGCCTGGGTGCGTATGAAAGAGTCAGAGCAGAGCTGAGGTACCCCCACCCCACCAAGCTACACTTGCATCTAGTTATGGGGACTCTGAGACATTCCTTGATCTTCTCATCATGTACTTCTATTATTATTAATCAAAAATCGACCGGGCATGGTGGCTCATACCATCACTTTGGGAGGCGGAGGCGAGAGGATTGCCTGAGTCCAGGGGTTCGAGACCAGCCTGGGCAACTTGGCAAGACCTTGTCTCTACAATAAATCCAAAAAAAATTAGTAGGGCGTGGGGGCGCATGCCTGTGGTTCCAACTACTTGGAAGGCTGAGGCAGAAGGATCACCTGAGTCCAGCAGGTGGAGACTGTGGTGGCCATGGGCATGTCATTGCACTCCAGCATGGGCGACAGTGAGATTCTGACTCAAAAATAATAGTAATAATAATTAAAAATCCTTGGCCGGGCTTGGTGACTGAGCCTGTAATCTCAGCATTTTGGAAGATCGAGACAAGTGGATTGTCTGAGCCCACAGGTTCGAGACAAGTCCGGGAAACTTGGCGAGACCTCATCTCTACAATAAATCAAAAAATGAACCGGGCATGGTAGTATACGCCTGTAGTTTCCATTACTTAGAAGGCTGAGGCAGAAGGATTGCCAGAACCCAGCAGTTCGACACTGGGATGGCCATGAGTGTGCCATGGCACTCCAGCCTGGGAGGCAGAGTGAGACTCCAACTCAAAAAAAAAAAAATCCTCACAGTGCTTTCCCAAGATTGACCGCACAAATATTACCCCACATAGTCTTACTGATAACCTTGGTAGGTTAGATGAGTCGCTTAAGGACACTGCCAGTGGTTTCCCAAACCTGACTTCCAGTCCCAGGTACCCTCTACAAATATCTGCTTGTTTCCCTGCTCTCCCAGCCTTCTGGTTTGCTCTGTATCTGTCCTTGGATCCCTAGCCCTTCACCTGCATCTTATCAGCCCCTCTGTGGACTCTGAGATCCCAACTCACCTGCCCGGCTACGGGGGTGGAAGCAGCTGAGTGACTTGGGGAGCTGGGCAGGGACTTGCAGGCGGCCAGGAGCTGTTGCTGTTTGCGCAAAGTCACCACCTTCTGGGCCACTGAGAGGAGTAGAGGGGAAGGAGGTGTGAGCAGGTTGGATATCCAAAACCACCCTTCCATGCCCAGCTTGGAGACATCCCCAGTAGATAACACACGCCCCACTGCCTTGTCACCGGGGCCTTCATGCCACGTGCGGCCCCACCAGCTCCACCTGCCCAGAAGGACCTTGTAACTAGGAAGCAACCTCTGGCCTCCCTGATTTCTCCTCCCTCCTACAGAGACAAGTGCCCTGTCCCTCACAGAGAGAGAGGCCTGTATTCCTGACCTCCACAAACACCCCAGGCCCCTAGCTCCTGGCTCCCCACATGTGCTGGAGATCACCACACTCACCCTCTTGGAAGACCCGATCCACGTTGAGCCCATAGGTTGCACAAGTCTCATAGTAGCTGCAGCGTTTCATGTCCGTGCACAGAGCCCTGGCACGAGCATCGCCCACCACCCGAGGGGAGGAAGCACTGATCCTGTCTGAGGGGACAGGAAAGGGGCAGGTTTGGACAAGGGGTCCCTTCCCCGCTTTTCATGATTCCCTTTTCCTTGTGCTCCAGGCTCAGCGTGAGCCCACTAGGGACAGCGTGTGACCAAGTGGACAGGGAGTGTACAAGCCCTTCTTTCTGAGTGCTGGGCCAGCTCACGTGCCCAGCAGCCTGTGAGTAGGCTGGGTGACTCTGTGTATGTGTCTTCAAAGAGTACTCCAAATGAGTGGCGCTTCCTGACAAGGTCACACACGAGTGATAACCACCCTACCCTGCAAATCCACTGAGCCCTGACTTGGCAGGAAGACACCAGCGTGTGAACTAGGAAAAGGCTGGATGTTCATGGGTCACAAGGGGACCGCTCACTTTGCAGCAAGAGATCAGCAACAGGTGAGGCACACACCTATAGAACAGGCAAGCAGAGTCCCTCCAGCTTGACACAGGCGGGTCCTGGCCCCGGTAGAGTCTGAGGGCCTCTGAGTCACTACCTTGAGAACTAGAAGGGTCTCTGCCTTCCTGTTCCCTCCTCATTTCCTTTGTGTTTTCTCTTGGTTTTTAGATAAGTTCCTTTAAAAGGCATCAGCCTGACCCAGCTGTAGCAAAGGGAAGATGGAAAAGGGTTTCTATCCACGTCAGGATGAGATTTTCTGTGTGTCCCATGGTGGTGGCCCTGGGAAGTGGCAGTGTGGGAACAGAAGGTAAGTGACATCTCAGGAGAGAAAAGGTGGCTACCAAAGCTGTCCTTTCCTCCCTGGGGTCCCCTTTCTCTGCTCAGACCTTGGGAAGTTTGTGTTTGATTTCCTGATTCCCTTATTTGGAGACCAGGCTCACCCCAGAAGAGACTGGAATCCAGGTGGCCATTTCCACATCTCACCAAGCTCTCACGCATGGTGGGCAATACCCCGGTGTCTTCCTCAGGGCCTGCCCTGAAAGCAGTGCTTCCCCACCCCACCCCCTTACCTTGTGTCCCCACCAGTGCCAAGGCCAGGCCTCCTCGTCCCTCCCCCCGCAGGGAACTCAGCTGCCCATGGAGACGGCTCACAGCCTGGAAACTGTTCTCATCCTCCAGGCTGAAGACGAAGATCACAGCATCTGCCCAGCCTGAGAACTTGCGTGGGGTGAGGGAGCAAGCACAGAATCAGACAGGTCCACTCCTCGGCACGCCACCCAGGGAGAGACCGGGGAAACCGCGCCCCCTCCCTTGGCCAGGGCCAGCCCCAGGCAGGCCGCCTTGCCCCTCACCTTGGCATCAGGTGCCCCAGCCTCCTCTCGGATTAGCACCAGATGAGTCTGCCCATCCACCAACATCTCTTTCTTGTACTGCTCACCTGTCCAGAAGAGTTGGAAGGGTAAGAGGTCAGAGATGACAAGTCACCAAACCTCCCCATACTCCTCGTCCTTAGCAACCATGGCCTTATCGTCCATTGGTCTTACTCCTGGATCCCTGACCCCCGTCTGCAGCTGACTAGGACTCCTGAAAACTCACTCTCCGTCTTCTCCAGCACCTGGTATGAGCCTGTCAGGAATCGGTGAATGAGCGATGACTTCCCACTCCTGGCGTCGCCCAGCACACCCTGAGGGCAGTCATGGAGCAGATATGGCAGAAATTAGAGAAGGCAGGATGCTTGGGTCTGCACAGTCCAGACAGCCCAAAGGTACTGGCATGTTAAATCATCCAAGCAGGGCCCAACAGGGCCTGGACGATAGGAGAGAGCAGTTGGGAGGATCAGGACACACATGTGGTAAGAACTGATCCCAGGCTTGAAGTGGACCACAAGCTGAAGAGTGCCAGAAATTTAGTGCCAGTTTTGTATGTATGTTGCATTGTTTAAGAAACATACTAGCCGTGCGTGGTGGCTCACGCCTGTGATCCCAGCACTTTGAGAGGTCGAGGTGAGAAGACTGCCTGAGCCCAGGGGTCTGAGGCCACAACTTGGCAAGACCTCGTCTCTACAATAAATCAAAAAATTAGCTGGGTGCAGTGGTACGTGCCTGTGGTTCCAGCTCTTGGAAGGCTGAGGCAGAAGGATCGCCTAAGCCCAGCAGGTTGAGGCTGCAGTAGCTGTGAGCGTGCCACTGCACTCCAGCCAGGGTGACAGAGTGAGACTCTGACTCCAAAAATCAAAAGGAAATATACTAGACCTGTGTGTACATGTCACAGCACTAGGCTCTCGGAAAGTTTTGCCCAGTTCTAGGCAGTAGAACGTGAAGGCCAAAGGGCAGATGTCAGAAATGAGAAGCCCGCAAGAGGAGTACAGACACTCAAGAAAAGGGGAAGAGAGCATCAAGACTAGAGAGGAAAAAAGTTGTGAGGATGCAGCCTCAGGATGGTGCTATGAAGGCAGACTGTCAGGAGAACTGGAAGATGGCTTCCCATTCTGAGGGAGAGAGAGAGAGAGAGAGAGAGAGAGAGAGAGAGAGGAGAGAGAGAGACACGAAGGGAGAGCGTTGAGAGAAGCGAGAGCGTTGAGAGTGAGCGGCCGGGAGGTCCGCCTTCCCTGCAGGCAAGGGGCCCGGGTTACCTACCAGGCGCAGTTCAGGAATCGAGCGGCTCAGAGTCCATTCCTGGCTATTGACCACAGCCTCTGTAACGGGAGAAGGGCAGTAAGAGGGGAGGCTCCCGCTCCCCTCCTGCCCCTGTGGCTTCCCCTAGCCCCCAGCCCCTGCGTGGCTGCGGAGGCGTGTGGCACACACGGGTCCGAGAGTGGTCCCCAGTTCTCCCATCCCAGCCCTCTCCCCACAGCTGTTGCCGCCGCTCAGCGGTTGCTTAGCAACGAGCCAGCGAGACAAAAATACTTCAGTCGGCATCTCCCTGCAAGCACCTCCCCAAACGTGGGCCTCTGTCTGCCCCAGACAGGGAGACCGGGGCCCTGACAGCGGCAGGTGGTTTCCCCTGGAAGGGGAGTATCAGAGGGGCTCCTCCCCGACCTCCTGCTTCCCAGGGCAGATCCCGGGAGGAGGTGCCAGAACGCAGAAGAGAGCCGGTCTTCCTCAGTCTCCATGTCACAGGACAGAAACTGAGGTGAGGGCTTTCCCTCCCGTTCTCAAGGTCAACGGCCCGGGGCCCCGAGCCCTCCCCACGGCCCCCGGGAGAGAGCTGGGATCCTCCTAAGCCTCCCTCTCCCCGCCCGCGGGCGCCCTCCTGGAGAACCGCGGGAAGGGCTCCATCCCCGGGCCCAGGGAAGCCGCAGGCGGGGGAGA
>NW_007248841.1:0-13496 GCF_000164805.1 Carlito syrichta
ATCCAATGTAATACTGTAAGAAAATGACTGATGGTACTGGGAAACTATGGAGGGGAGAGGGGGATGGGATTAACAGTAGCAAATATCTGTCTGAGGATGGGAAAACACCTCTCATCAACAGGGTGCCTGAATGAAACATAATTGTACACCTAACCCTTAACTGTACCCCTCAAAACCATAATAAAAAATATTGATTAATAAAAAAATGCGGTACATATACAAAATGGAATATTATGCAGCCATAAAAAAGAAGAAAATCATGAATTTCGCAGCAACCTGAATGGAATTTGAGTTTATGATACAGAGTGATCTCTCACAGAAACAAAGATCTGAGCATCACATGTTCTCACTCATAGTTGGACCTTCAACAACTACTGTAATACTATAACAAAAGGATTGACAGTGGCAGGAAACTATGGGGGGCAGACAGGGAGGGGAAGGGAGGTGGATTAACGGTAGTCAATCTCTGTCTGGGGAATGGGGGCACACCTCATCAACAAGGTTACCTCCACAACGAATATTTGTATACCTAACCCTTAACTGTATCCTTCAATTTTAGAATAAAAAATATATATTGAAATTTAAGAAAAAAGAAAAAACCAAACAGCCCTATTACAAAGTGGACTAACGATATGAATAGACACTTTTCAAAAGAAGACATAAGAACAGCCAGTAGTTTTACGAAAAAATGTTCAGCCTCACTAGTCGTCAATGAGATGCAAATTAAAACTACACTGAGATACCATCAAACTCCAGTCAGAATGGCCATCATCAATAACTCAGAAAATAATGGATGCTGGACAGGATGTGGTGAAAAGGGAACACATCTACACTGTTGGTGGGAGTGCAAACTAGTTCAGCCTCTGTGGAAATCAGTGTGGCGATTCCTAAAAGTTCTAAAAATCGACCTTCCATATGACCATGCAATCTCCCTACTGGGAATATACCCAGAAGAACTCAGGTCACTCTATGAAAAAGATACTTGCACATGTGTGTGTATTGCAGCATTGTTCACAATAGCATGAACATGGAACAAACCATGCTGTCCATCAAAAGAGGACTGGATAAAAAAATATGGTACATATACACAATGGAATACTACACAGCCATAAAGAAGAACAAATTCATGAACTTCACAGCAACCTGGATGGTATTGGAGTTTATAATACTGCATAATCTCTCACAGAAGAAAAGAGCTGAGTATAGCATGTTCTCACTCATAATTGGGCCTTGAACAACTACCGTATTACAATAAGAAAAGGATTGAAAGTGGCAGGAAACTGCAGGGAGGGTGGTGGGAGGGTGGGGACGTGGGATTGACAGTAGTCAATATCTACCCGGGGGGGGGGCTGCCACATCGATAAGGGTACCAACACGGTGAATATTTGTATGCCTAGCCCTAAATTGTACCCCACAATTTTAAATAAAAATTAAAAGAGAAAAAAAAGGAAATAAATAAGCTTTTGTCCTAAACAGTTTACAAATATTATTTCTTGCAATTGACAAAGAACTCACTGGGGTGCATATGATCATACTCATTTTGCAGAGAATGTTATCATATCTCAAACTAGTTGGTGGCAGAACAAAGTCTTAAGTTCAACACAGGATGATTCTACATTCCACATCGTAACTCTTTACCCCAGAGTCACTGACCCATGGTATCCTGGAGTACTCATATGGGAATGCCCTCCTGTTGTTCCTCTCCCAAGGATCCCACCTCCCACTCAGGAGGCTCAAGTCAGGCCATGCTAACTGGGGATGAAACAACTGGTGGTTGAAAGAGGAACTTCTCGTAAGTAAAAAGAGTAGCCTGGTAGGGTGGAAGATGTGGAAAGAGGGACACTGACTGGAAGAGACTTGGAGAGAGGAGATGATTCTCTCTCAGATCCTCTCCAAGTTCCCTCCTATGCAAGGTCCGTTGTGAATTATCAGCACCCTCACTTATAATCCATTCCTCTTTGCATCATCATCACCATCATTAATAAGTTGGGGTCTCACTTTGTCATCCTGTCTGGTGTGCAGTGGCACAACCATGGCTTTACTGCAGCTTTGACTTCCTGGGCTATTCAATTCATCTGCTTCAGCCTCCAGGGTTGCTGGGACTACAGATGTACACCACCCTTTCTGGCTAACCTTTAATATATTTTGTAGAGACGGGGCCTTGTTATGTTGTCCAAGCTAGTCATGAATTCCTGAGCTCAAGCAGTCCTATCCTTCCATATCGGCCTCTCAAAGTGCTGGAATTACAGATGTGACCCACTATGCCTGGCCCTGTATTATTATTTATGACATCATTCAGTAGGCTTTACATAAGTGCCACATTTCAATCTTCAAAAATTCTTTAAAGCAAACACACATTATTCAGTTGGAGACACAACACCCAAAGCTGTCAAATTCCTCACAGAAGTTCTAGTGAATGGAGGTGGTGAAGGCAAGTGGGCCAGAAGGGGTTCTTCATTTCCCTCCACCTGATTCCTTGTTTTTCTTCATCCCAGAAATTCAACCAAATTTCATTTTCCTTAGGTTATCTTTCATAAGACTTCTCGTTTTACCCTCCTCTCATCCATTCATTCCTGTATTTCCCTTGAAGTGCCGCTCCCTTACCATCCGCACCCCTCTTTCATCCTCACCCTCATTTTGTCATTAATACCTGGACAACTTTAGCACCTTTCCTGTTGTACTCCTGCATTTTCTGAGCCATAGTTAACTAGCCTAGGTTTGTTCATCTGATTTAAGCCATGTCAGCGTCATTAGTCAGGGATTGGGTAAGTGAGAAAGGGAAGGCCATCTCTCTTTGTGTTCCTGGGTGTTAAGATGCACAAGAGAGGTTTTGCTAGTGGCCACACTTCTCCCACATGAGCCCGAGAAGCAGGACAGAAGGCTTGCAGCAGGTTTGCACAAGAATGAGGTAGAGTCACAGAGGTGAGAGATGGTAAGTGTATTGGAAGAGTGACTGAGCTTCTGGGTCTAGGTGTAGTTGAGGACTGGCCACATTCCTTTCCTGATACATCACTGGAAAAATAACAAAATGCTGTCCATCCTCACTCTTTTGGGCTCTGTTTGAGCTACGAGCTTCCCAAGTGTCCCTAGTTCTTTCACTCTCCCACTCTCATGGTCATCGTAGCTGGTCTTTCCATCTTTATTAAATCTTTAATCCCTATTCCAAATTCTCATTTAAAGAGGTGACTTCTTCTTACATAGACCACAAAAAAGCAATCAGAACAACTTCCACAAGCTCCAAAAGCCAATGTACCTTCTCTGATTGGATCCCATACATTCTGACTTTTCTCTTGTGACAGTTCATGTTCTTTTAACTCTGATGCTCTAATGGGACCAGTTTTACCTCCATGTGCTGACTCAGTGACATTATCCTATGAGTAATTCTCTGCAGTGTCTTGTTTGCTCATATTTATTGTATTATTTTCATTACCATAAAAGCTTTTAAAAACCCAATGAATTTATATTCCCTCCAGAACTGTCTCGTTTTTTTGCCCCTTATTGCAGCAAAACTTGATGTTATCTTTAACTTCATTCTTTTTCTCTATCCTTATGTTTTATTTAATAAATTTCTGAAGGAAGAATTTCCATTCAATATATATTCACATACATATTTTTATTATATGCACATTCATAATATAACTGCTTCTTGCCATCCCCCAACCCAGAATAGCCACCATCACTCTTTTGCAATATTGCCGTAACCTCACAGTCTTCTATATGGTTCTTAGTCTTTTAAGTCTGTCTTTACACAGTGTAAGTGATATTATGCCACTCCTCAGCTTAGAACTCCTGCTACAGCTCCCAATTTGCCTGTAAGGCTCCCAAGCCATCTAATCAGATCACATGGGAGCTTTGACTTTTTGCTGCTTCTTCCAAATGTCAGGCTTGAACTTGCTTCAGGGCCTTTGCTTCTACCTGGAATCTACATGCCTCATTTCCTGACCCACTACAGGTCTTTATACAAATGTAATATCCTCAGTGGAGTCTACCTTGATCCTTCCCTCCCTATTTAAAATTCCCCTCCTCCTGGTGCTCTCTCCCCTCCTTCCTTTTTCCTCTTACCTCCTCCCTGCTCTACTTATCTCCATGGCACTTGTCACAGGGAAGTGAGGAAGGGTGTATTTCATCTGCGTTCGTACATTAAAGACTAATGTGCAGTGAGGCCTCAAAGTGTAAGTTCGAAATCCTGGTGTGGTGATGCCATTATTATCCCAGGAGACTGCAAGGATGATGAGTTAATGAACTTTTGAGGTCACAACTAGCACTTGGCAGAGCTGTTATTCAAACCTTGGACTGAGATTCAAAATCTTCTGCTCTTGTTTACTGCATTATACTGGTTAAATCAATTACAGGTTACCAGTGTTATGGAATATTGTTTATCATACATCTTTATATATTTAAGTGAGAGCCTGTCCATGAACTACTATGTGTTATGAAACAACATATGTAGTTAAATCCTGGTATTCTAAATGTGTATTCACATATGTTTTTGTGGACCTAGCGGAGGTCCAAAAGTTCATAAACAAACAGCAGTGGTTCCTCCTGGGATCTGCCTCTTTCTTTGTATCGTCAATTTCTCTAGCACACTTATGAGAACAGATCATGTGTGGTGAGTGTTGAACAGGGCAGTGACGTACTTAGACCTGTTATGCCCAAATCTACATTGTGCCCACAGGAGGTTTGTCATAGTGCTATTAGTTACAGCGTCTTTGGTTATGTTCCCCTTTTGCATCCTACTGTGTTAAAATGACCCCTTCAAGCTCCTTATTTTCTTTACCTTTATAAAATTCTTTAACATAATAAGATATGCATATCAAAGAATTTCTGGCAAAAGTACATCAAAACAAGAAAGACATAAAAAATGACCTTTCACAGACTTTGTTGAGTTTTATGATTGTTTTTTATTATAAAGATATGGAGTTCAATTCAGGGTTAGGTATGCAAATGTTGATTATGCAGGTACCCTTTTTGATTAGGTATGCCCCTCCCTCCCCTAGCAGTTTCCCTCAACTGCCAATCCCACCCTCCTCCCCTAACAGTTTGCCACTACTGCCAATCCCTTTCTTTATGACCCAGCAATTCTCCTATTGGGAATATACCCGGAGGTACTCAGATCATTGTACAAAAAAGATACCTGCACACATTTGTTTGGGATGCTGGATTTTGTAGAATGGTTTTTTTTGCATCTAATTTGTAATCATGTCTTTCTTGGTTTTACATCTGTTAACATGCTGAATTACATTTTTGGTCTCGTGAATGTTGAACCAGCCTTGCATTGGGGGAATGAAACCCACATGGTCAGAGTGGATGATTCTTGAGATGTGTTGTTTGATCTGATTTGTTAGACTCTTGATGAGATTTTTGTGTCTTTGTTCATCAAGGAGATCAGCCTGTAATTCTTTTTCTTTGTTGTGTCTTTGCCAGGTTTGGGTAGCAGTATGATGTTAGCTTCATAAAATGAGTTGGGGAAATTTAATCATTCTTGTTTTTCTGGAATACTTTCAATAAGATTGGTATCAGCTCCTCCTTGTATGTTTTGTAGAATTCAGCTAGGAAGCCACCTGGTCCTGGGCTTTTTTGGTGGAGAGATTTCTTACATCTGAGTTAATTTCCTGGATTGTTATTCTACTTAGTGTTTCAATTTCTTCTTGTTTCAATCTTAGGAGTTCGTTTGTGCTCTGATAGCTGCTTTTTCAAGTGTTGTCTCTTTAGAACTCTGAGGGTTGCCTATTTTTTTCACTGATGCTTCCCATTTGTGACAAATCTCCCTTCCCTCTCTGCAATTCCTTTCGGTTTTGTTGCTCTGAAGCTAGTCACTAAGCTTTGTTCTAGTGCCTTTTCTGTGGTTCAATATAGATCACTCAGTGAGAAAAGGAGGGTCAATTACTTCTTTTGCTTGCTCCACCCTGTGGCTGGTTTCTTAAATATAGGTTTTCTCTCAGACTTTTAATCTAGTCAGGTTCTTTCTCTGCTCCTTGCTACTAGCATTCTTTGGAGAGTGGTTGAGGGTATTGACGCCCCATGTCTGCTATCTGTGGTTTGTAGCCAGGAAGTCTTCACACCAAGATATCAGATATCTTTTTTGCATTCATTCCCTGTTCAATTTCACACTCTGTTCTTGAAAAAGAACAATTTCCCTGCCTGGGCGAGAGAGATTCCTCCCTGTATGCCTGCAGGACTTGGAGGTGATTCTTCCACATTTGGCTGGGAAGATGGGCTTGGCACGAGTGAGATTTTCTCTGCTGGCAGGCTTTCCCTGCCTGAGAGGCAGCCAAGGATTTTAGCTGATAAAAGCTGAAGCCATGTTCATGGCTTCAGACCCAGAATAGGTTTTTTCCCCTCATTCTTCTTGGAATCTGGTTGCTTACAGCTGAGCCATGACCAGGAATCTTCCTGTATGAGACCAACAATTCATGTATGGCTGTGGGCAAGGAGTGCAATAAATGGACCCCAAATTATCTTAGATAAACTCACCCACTCTCATTCACTATGTAGGGCTTCAGTTCCTGTGGAAACTTTGTGCATGGCAGGGGATGGGGCTCACAGTTTCTCATGTCAGCTGTTATTTTCTGGTCTCTGTGTGTTCACAGAGGCCTTTTCTCGGTGTAGGGTGCTTCACCAAAAGTGTTCAAGGCATCTCCATCTATCAGTGACTGGGTCCCTACTCTGCGTTTTCAGTGAGAGTGGTGCTGGTCTGCTGCTCTATGGTGGCCATCTTGAATTCCTTCCACATTGTGAATGTTTCTAACATGGGATTCTTATTTAAGTTTGGGGATTAGGGAAGTTTCTCTGTGATAGAATTGCTGAAGCGACATTTTAAAAATATAAATATAATTAACCATGAAAAGGGGAGAAAGAGTTTTCCAGATGCAGCCAAATTCCCTGTGGTAGGAGGAAACATACATTTGAGAAAGTAAATAGAGACCATTATGACTGTAATCAGGAAGTGTGACAGAGGACAGGAAGCCTGAACAGGGTGGTGGACAGGGCTATCCTGCAGGGCATGGCAGGGCATGGTAAGGGAGCAACATGGAATCACTAAGAATTAAGGACATCATAATATGTGCTTTCTAGAAAGATCACTGTGGCTTCAGTGTAGTGAATATACCATGGAGGGGAGTGGGAAAATTATACGAAACCCAAGAAAGTTGGCCTTTGCTGCTAAAGAGAAGATGTTGAGGGACAATAGATTGATCTAGAAGAGTGAAAGTAGAGATGGAAGGAACTGGATGTACTTAGGAAATGTTTAGGGCAACCTCTTCAAGTCCCCTCCCACTGTGGAAGTTTTCTGTCTTCCCAATAAATCCTATTTTGTCACCTTAGGGGGGAAAAAAAGAAAGAGATGTTTAGAAAATGAAAGAGGGAGGAGACAGAATCCAAGATGGTGACTGAGGTGGTCTGAGTGCATGACTGACCATATAAATGAGTGGGTAAAGAGACCAGTATTTACCCTAGGGTGTCAGCAAAAGTTGTGTGAATGTCTGATCGAATGGACTCATGGAAAAGAGAAGTCTGAGATCTGCTTAGGCAGCTGCCCTGTTCAGCTGTTCAGACCTCAGCACACTCTACAGCCCAGAGGCAGGCACCATCTCTGTAGCACTAACCCAAGAATAAAAAGGAATAAAATGATGAGGTTAAGCTCCAGTGGGTGCTGCCTGTTGCTGCAACCTTCATTCCAGATCAGACAGCAGCAATTGGAACTGTGAGAAAATATACCAAAGAATCCCCACTGGAGTCCTCATTGAGGAGAGCCAGATGCCCCATCCCCCAACTGAAGTATCTGTGGTCAGCCATGGCAGCCCTGCTTAGGAACTCAGCCTTAGATCACAGTGAAGTGGTGGTGAGTTTTAAAGTGACCCAGCACCTTTTTTCCTCAGTAATTTGTCAGATGTGTGATTCAGGTGGGCAACATTCTGAGCAACACACACAAAGAAGAAATGAACATAAGTAGTTCAGCTTGGAGCAGTTTGCAGCCTTCCTCCAGCTCCACGGAGTGAACAGGGGATTATATTTGAAACATTCCCACTCACAGTAGATGAGTAGGACTGAGTTTTAAGGTGACACTACACCCTTTCCCCAGTGATTTGTGAGACGTGTGCCTCAGGAGGGTAACGTTATGATCAGCACACACAGAGAGGGCTAAATATTCGTGGATCAGCTAGTGGCACCTTCCAGTCTCTCCACAACCACAAGGGGTGAAGAGGGGGGCAGATTTAGAAGTCAGAATCTCTTTCCTTTTGAAACATCTCCCCTTTGCAGAAAGCTAAGAGAAGGAGTGCTTGGGTCACACCCACAAGAAACCTTAAGTCTTGAAATTGCCAAAAGAGGGTGCTCAAGGATTACATAAGTTTTTTTTGTTGCTGTTGTTGTTTGGGTTTTTATTATTATTATTATTACATTTTTTGAGTTAGAGTCTCACTCTGTCACTCCGACTGGAGGGCAGTGGCCGCTCCCGGCCACCACAGCCTCGACCTGCTGAGCTCCAGCGATCCTTCTGCCTCAACCTTCCAAGGAGCTAGAACTAGAGGTGCGCACTACCACGCCCGACTAATTTTTGATTTATTGTAGAGATGAGGTCTCGCCAAGTTGCCCAGGTGGTTCTCAAACCTGTGGGCACAGGCAATCCACTCACCTCAGCCTCTCAAAGGTGCGGGATTACAGGCTGAGTCACCGAGCTTGGCTTATTATTATTATTATTTGTATCTGTGTGACATTGCTTTTTAAAATAATATAGCTTGTTGAGAGTGGGCATTTTGTTGTTTTATCCCTTCTTTTTCTTTTTTTCTGTCCAACAAGGCTATATACGAATGTGAAATTTTCCTCATATTATTGGTTTTAGTTTCTTTGGGGTTTTTGTTTGTATGCTGTTGGTTTTTCTTTCTTTGTTTGTTTTGTTTTGTCATTTTATTTTTACTGTTTTAGTTTGGTTTTCTCTTCCTCTTTCTTTTTTTCTCTCTCTCTTTACTTGTCTCCTGTTTACTGGTTTGTGTTTTTTTCTTCTTTCCTTTGTTCTCTCCATTGTCATTCTCTCCACATTTTCTCTTCATTAACTCCTTTCCCTTCCCTTATGCTATTTTGTACCCAGGGGAGATACATGTGCTCCCATTGTATGGACATACTGTAAGGTGGTGGAAAGTGGACACTGGGGGCCCGCACATCAATCAGCAAGCATTGTGATCATCAGACAGCTTTTCAATCTTAGCAGTCCCTAACACACCTCATTCATGCCTCCCCTGTTCCAACCTAGCTCTAAAAATCAAACTAGTCCAGAGGCTTTATTCAAGGGAGGTAGCAGTTGAGCAAAAAGAAGTAAAAATGACTCCTTTTCTTACTGAGCAATGGAGGTAAAGAAAAAGCAAAAACCCACCACAAATGAATAAAAACCAGAGAAGAACCATTGGCACCATACAAAGTCCAAAGAGAGTCCACCAGTATACAGACTTCAGAACTCAAACAATGAAGAGCACCCAGATTGACTGGTCTCAGACCATGACTGCAGAGATCAAGGAATGGGCAGAAAAGATGAACAAGAACCAAGGAAAGCAAGACAAAAACATAAAAGAACTAATGACTGAGATACAAACTATAAAGAATACAGTAAATGAAATAAATAATAAGCTGACAAGCATGGAAAGCAGAAATAATGAGGCAAAATGAAAAGTTTCAGAACTTAAATACCCAAATCTGGAACTAACCTGAACTGTTAAAAGCATAGAAAGAAAACTTAAACAGACAGTACAAAGTCTTCAGGAGATATGTCACTATATTAAGAGACCAAGCCTAAGACTGATAAGTATCCCTGAAGCAGATAAGAAGAATGAGAACAGCCTGGAGCAAACATTTCAAGAGGTAATCCAAGAAAACTTCCTGAATTTTATCAGAGATGCAACAATCCTAACACAAGAGATATGGAAAAACCCTGACAGGTATCAAATAAGAAGGCCAACTCCTAGAATCATAGTAATTTTCTTACACAAAGTAGGTATAAAAGAAAAATTCCTAAAGGTGGCAAGACATAATGGTCAGACTACCTACCAGGGAAAACCAATCAGAATAACAGCAGACTTATCTACAGAAACACTGCAGCCTAGAAGAGAATAAAGCCCAATATTCATAATGCTCAAAGATAAACAATTCAACCAGGAATTTCCTATCCAGCTAAGCTAAGCTTCACAGTGATGGAGAATTAAACCTTCCCAGACTTTTAATACCTAAGAGTGTATGCTGCCTCCAGACCAGCTCTACAAGAGACACTTAAGAAGGTATTAAGCATAGAAGAAAGAAAAAAAAATAGAAAAGCCAGATTCCTCCAAAGAATGCAAGAAAACAGAGAACCCACAAAACATACAATATGACTGCAAGATTGAAAACACACATATAAATCAACCCCCAAATCAAAAGAAAACCAATAAACAAATAAGTAAACAAACAACAACAAAGTCTATAACAGCTTCATGATGCAACAATGCATTGTCTTCAGGAGACTCCTCTCACAAGAAGGGACACTCACAGACCAATGTTAGAGGATGGAAAACAAATTTTCAGATGAATGGACCACAAAAGAAAGCAGGAGTCACAATCTTAATATTGAACAGAATAACCTTTAAGTTATCAACAATTTAAAAAGCACAGAAGGGCACTACATAATGATAAAAAATTCAATTCCTCAACAAGAAATATCTATCCTAAACATATATGCACCAAACACAAAAGCACCAGCTTTTATAAAGCAGTTACTTAGTAAACTTAAAAAAGATATTGACTCTGACACTATCATAGCTGGGGACTTTAATAGCCCACTATTTACCCTAGATAGATTATTGAGGCAAAAACTCAACAGGGAGGTCCAGAATCTCAACCTGATGCTTGAACAAATGGACCTAATACATACATACAGAACATGCAACCCAACAACCATGGATTATACATTCTACTCATCACCTCATGTAATGTACTTCAAGAGTGACCAAAACCTCAGCCATAAATCGAGTATAAACAAACTTTATAAGATCAATTTACTGTCATGCACCTTAGTCAGACCAAAGTGGAATAAAAATAAATATCAACATTAACAAGGTTCTCCAAATCTCTCAAAGGCATGGGCACTAAACAGCATCATGCTGAACAACTCCAAGATCAACATAGAAGTCAAAGAAGAAATTAAAAGATTCCTGGAAACAAATGAAAATGAAGAAACACCTTACCAAAAGTGTTGAGATGCCATGAAAACAGAGGGGAATTCATATCTTTACAAACATGTATGAAGAAAATGGTAAGACCACAAGTTAACAGTCTAACAAATCACCCAAGAGAGCTGGAAAAACAAGACCATCAAAACCCTAACTCCAGCAGAAGTATCCAGATCATCAAAATAAAAGCCCAAATATAGGACATAGAAGACAAAAATAAGGTAACCCCTTCGGGACCCTTCCCACTGTGGGAGCTTTTCTGCTCTCTCAATAAATTCAGCTTTTTTCATATATTTTATTTTATTTTATTTTAATTTAAAGTGTTGGGTACAATTCAAGGTAATGTGTACAAATATTCATTGTGCAGGTACCCTTGCTGATGAGGTGTGCCTCCTCCAGGCAGATCTCGACTACTGTCAAACCCACCTCCCTCCCACAGTTTCCCACTACTGTCAATCCTTTTGTTATAGTATTATGGTTGCTGTTCAAGGTCCACTTATGAGTGACAACATGTGATACACAGATCTTTGTTTCTGTGAAAGATCACTCAGTATTTTAGGCTCTAATTCCATCCAGGTTGCTGCAAAATTCATGATTTTGTTCTTTTTTATGGCTGCGTCATATCCCATTGTATATATGTACCACATTTTTATAATCCAGTCCTCTTTTGATGGGCAGCAAGGTTGGTTCCATGTTCTTACTATTGTGAAAAATTCTGTGATAAACATACGTATGCAGCTATCTTTTTTTTTTGAGTTGGAGTCTCACTCTGTTACCCAGACTGGAGTACAGTGTCCGATTCCAGCCACCACAGCCTCGACCTGCTGAGCTCTGGTGATCCTTCTGCCTCAGCCTTCCAAGTAGCCAGAATTACAGGTATGCACTACCATGCCCGGCTGATTTTTTGATTTATTGTAGAGATGAGGTCTCGCCAAGTTGCCCAGGTGGGTCTCGAACCCGCGGGCTCAGGCAATCCACTCACCTCAGCCTCCCAGGGTGCGGGATTACAGGCTGAGCTACTGAGCCTGGCTTCTAAGGTTCTTATAGTTTTAGGTTTTACGTTTAGGCCTCTGATCCATTTATAGTTAATTTTTGTGTATGGGGATAGGTAGGGGTCCTGTATGAATCTTCTACATGGTCAACCAGTTTTCCCAGCACTATTTACTGAATAGGTTCTCTTTTCCCCAGTAGTGGGTGGTGTAGGTTTTGTCAAAGATAAGTTGGTTGAGAAGTTGAGGTTTGCCTTTTTGCTGCATCGTCTCCAGCATCTGTTATTTTTTTAGTTATTGATGATGGTCATTCTGACTGGAGTTAAGTGTTATCTCAATGTAGTTTTAATTTGCATCTCCTTGATGACTAGTGAATCTTAACATTTGTTCATGTCTGTCAGTTGCGTGTATGTCTTCTTTTGAAAAGTGTCTATTCATATTTTTTGCCCACTTTGTAATGGGGCTGGGGTTTTTTCATTGCATTTGAGTTCCTTGTAGATCCATGATGTTAGATCTTTGTTAGACATGGATATGGCAAACATTTTTCCCAGTCTATAGGCTGTCTCTCTGCTCTCTTGATCATTTCTTTGGCTATGCAGAAGCCTGTCAGCTTAATGAGGTTCCATTTGTCTATCTTATCTCTTATGCATGGCCACTTTGGGTTTTAATCAGGAATTGGTTGCCAGTTCCAACTTCCATAAGTATGTCTCCTGCATTTTCTAAGGTTCTTATAGTTTTAGGTTTTACATTTAGGCCTCTGATCTATTTATAGTTAATTTTTGTGTATGGATAGGTAGGGGTCCTGTATGAATCTTCTACATGTGATTAGCCAGTTTTCCCAGCACCATTTACTGAATAGGTTCTCTTTTCCCCAGTAGTGGGTGGTGTAGGTTTTGTCAAAGATGAGTTGGTAAGCCGGGCTCAGTGGCTCAGCCTGTAATCTCGCACCATTGGGAGGCTGAAGTGAGTGGATCACCTGAGCCCGCGGGTTCAAGACCTGCTTGGGCAGTGAGACCTCATCTCTACAATAAATCAAAAAATCAGCTGGGCATGGTAGCGCATGCCTGCAATTCCGGCTACTCAGAAGGCTGAGGTGGAAGGATCGCCGGAGCCCAGCAGGTGAGGCTGCGTTGGCCGGGAGTGGCCACTGCACTCCAGTCTGGGAGACCAAGTGAGACTACAACTCAAAAAAAAAAAAAAAGATGAGTTGGTTGAGAAGTTGAGGTTTTGCTTTTGGAATCTCAATTCTATTCCATTGGTCTATTTGCCTGTTCTTTGTACAATACCAGGCTGTTTGACTATTGCAGTTTTATAATAA
>NW_007248841.1:13516-18567 GCF_000164805.1 Carlito syrichta
ATATCTGCAAGACCATAAACATAATTAAATATATCAACAGATGTAAAAACAAGAATCATACGATTATATCATTTGATACAGAGAAAGCTTTTGATTAAATACAGTATCCCTTCTCGATAAAAACCCTTGACTACCTAGGCTTGGATGGTGCATACCTCAAAATGGTAAGAGCCATCTATGAGAAACTCACAGCCAACATACTGCTGAACAGACAGAAATTGGAACCATTTTCCTGAAAACTGGAACAAGACAAGGATGCTCTTTCACCTCTCCTATTCAACATTGTTTTGGCAGCCCTAGCTAGAGCAGTTAGACAAGAGAAGGAAATCAAGGGTATCCAAGGGTATCCAAATAGTAAATCAAGGGTATCCAAATAGTAAAAGAGGAAGTTGTTATCCCTCTTTGCACAGATAAAGGATTTTGGAAAGTTGTTATCCCTCTTTGCACAGATAAAGGAATTTGACACAATCCCAAGAGAATCTTTCAAAACCTCTTTGCACAGATAAAGGATTTTGGCAAAGTCTCAGGTATACAATAAACATCGAAAGACCATCACATTCCCATACACTAACAATAAACAGACAGAAACCCAAGTAAAAAGCACAATCCCATTCTCGGTAGCCACAAAAAAATGAAATAACTTAGCATCTTCCTAACGAAAGAAGTGAAAGAGTTGTACATTGACAATACATTGACAAAGGCCTAACATATAGGATCTACAAGGAACTCAAATGTACTGAAAAGAAAACAACAAACAGCCCCACTACAAAGTGGGCAAAAGATATGAATACTCTCTTCTCAAAAGAAGACATATGGGAAGCCAACAGATACATAAAAAAATGCTCAGCCTTACTAGTCATCAAAGAAATGCAAATTACAACCACTCTGAGATACCACCTTACTCTAGTTAGGATGCTCATCCATAACTCAGAAAACAACAGATGCTAGAGAGGATGCTGGGAAAAGGGAACACTTCTACACTGTTGGTGGAATGTAAACTAATACAACCTCTGTGGAAAACAGTTTGGCAACTCCTAAAAGATCTAAAAATAGACCTTTCATACATGCAATCCCACAATCTCCCTACTGGGAATACACCTGGAGGAATTCAAATCACTCTATGAAAAAGATACTTGTACATTCATGTTTATTGCATCACAATAGCAAAAACATGAAACCAACCGTGTTGACCATCAAAAGAAGACAAGATTTTAAAAATGTGGTACATATAGAAAATGGCATATTACGTAGCCATAAAGAAGGACAAAATTATGAATTTTTCAGCAACTTGGATGGACTTAGAGTTTATAATATTGAATGATATATTACAGAAACAAAGAATTGAGTATCACATATTCTCACTCATAAGTGGACCTTCAGCAATTATCATAATACTATAAGAAAAGGATTGGCAGTAGTGGGAAACTGCCAGGAGAGGAGAGGTGTGGGATGGCAGTAGTGGGAAACTGTCAGGAGAGGGGGAGCCCATCTCATCAACAAGAGTACCTGCATAATGAACATTTGTGTACCTAACCCTGAATTGTACACTACATTCTTAAAATAAGAAGTTTAAAAATAAACAAGCAAAAAACAAACAAAAGATATTTATAATCAACTTCACTGTCACCTCATGAACAGTGCAATGCTCTTAAAATGTTTGAGAATAACTTGGTATTTTCTTCATTTCTCTGGAAATATATACACTAGTAAATTTTATATATGCCATTAATTACTTGTGATATAGCCAATATATAAATAAACACATTTAAAAATTAAAAAAGAAGTTTTGCTTACTCTAATGTGCCTAAGAGTGTTTCCCATGTTATCTTCTAGGATTCTTATAGTTTGAGGCTTTATATTTAGGTCTTGGATCCATTTATAGTGGATTTTTGTATATGGTGATATGTAGGGCTCCTGTTTCATTCTTCTGCATGTGGTCAACCAGTTTTCCCAGCACAATTTGGTACCTATGATCTCCTTTCCCCAGTGCTTGTAATTGGTGGCTTTGTCAAAGATGACTTGGTTGAGAGATTGAGTTTATGCTTCTATAATCTCTACCTTGTTCTATGTGTCTATTCTTGTACCAGTTCTAGGCTGTTTTGGTTACTGTTGCCTTGCATTAAAGTTTAAATTATGTATGTGTGATATGTCTCACTTTATTCCATTTGCTGAGGACTGATTTGGCAACTGGTGCTCTTTTGTGTTTCCATATGAATTTCTGTATTATTGTTTTCTGGTCTGAGAAAAATGATATTGGTAATTTGATGGGTATTGCATTGAATCTGCATATTACCCTTGGTAGGATGGGAATGTTGACAATATTAATTCTTCTGATCCATGAGCATGGAATGTTTTTCCATTTTTTGTGTGTCATTTTTTATTTCTTTGAGCAACATTTTGTTGTTCTCATTGTAAACATCTTTCGCTTCTCTGTTTAGGAAGGTGTCAAGGTATTTCTTTTTTGTGTGTGTGGCTGTGAATGGGATTGTGCTTTTAATTTAAGACTCTGCTTGTCAGTAGTATGTAGAAATGCAACTGTCTTTTGCATGTTGACTTTTGTACCCTGAGACTTTCCTAAAATCAATGATCAGTGTGAAGAGGTTTGTGATAGCTTCCCTAGGATTTTCAAGATATAAGATTACATTGTCTGCAAAGAGAGGTGGATTGAATTCCTCTTCCTGATTTCCTTCTCTTGCCCCATTGCTCTGGTTAAGACTTTCAATACTATATTGAACAGGAAGAGTGAGAATGGGTATCCTTGTCTAGTTCCTGTTCTCAGGGAGAATGCTTCCAATTTCTGCCCATTGAGCAAACTGTTGGCTGTAGGTTTATTATAGATGGCTTTCACTGTTTTGAGGAATGTCCCTTCAGTGTCTAGATGCTCAAAAGTTTTTTTTCCAGAATGGATGCTGGATTTTGTCAAATATTTCTTCTGCATCTAATTATGTGTGGTTCTTGGTTTTACATCTGTTAATGTTCTGAATTACGTTTATGGTCTTGTGAATATTGAACCAGTTTGCATCCCAGGAATAAAGCCCAATTGGTCATGGTGGATGATCCCTGAGATGTGTTGTTGGATTCTATTTGCCTGAAAGGCATTTAGGATTTTTGCATGTGTGTTCATCAAGGAGATTGATCTGTAATTCTCTTTTCTTGTTGGGTCTTTGCTAGATTTGGATATCGTATGATGTTAGGTTTACAAAAGGAGTTGGGGAACATTCCTTCTTTCTTGATTGTCATGAGAACTTTCAGACTTTCAGGAAGATTGCTACTAGTTCATCCTTCTATGACTTGTAATATTCATCTGGGAAGCCATTGGGTCTGGGGCTTTTTTGGTAGGTAGATTTTTTTATGACTGAGTAATTTCCTAGATTGTTGCTAGTCTGTTTAGAGTTTTTTAGATTATTAAATGACTGTGTAGATTTCCTAGATTGTTACTGGTCTGTTTAGAATTTTGATTTCATCTTGTTTCAGACTTGGTAGGTTGTTTGATGTCACAAAGTCCCCCATCTCCTTTAGGCTTTCTAGTTTATTTGCTTGCAGATTTTTATAGTAATCTTTGATAATATTTTGAATGTCTTAAGGGTCAGTTGCAATTTTGCCTTTTGTGTATCTAATTTGTTTGTCTGGACTTTCTCTTTTTTAATAGTCAACTGTCTAGGGGTCCACTGATCTTATTTATCCTTTCAGAGAATTAGCTTCATCTTGTTGATTTTTTTCTAGGATATTTTTATCTTCTGTGCCATGCAGCTGTGACTTTACCATCATGATCTGGATTCTTCTGCTGAATTTGGAATTTTGGTGGTCTTGTCTTTCCAGTTCCCTTAGATGTGATGTTAGGCTGTTTACATGTGATATTTGTTATCTTGATGTGTGTGTAATGCTATGAATTTTTCTGATGATACTGATTTCATGGCATCCTAGAGATTCCGATAAGTTGTGATTTTGTTTTCATTTGTTTCCAGGAATCTTTTTATTTCCATCTTAATTTCTGTGTTGACCCAGAAGTCATTCAGCAGTGTGTTGTTTAATGCCCATGTCTTTGTGTATTCTGGGGGTATCATGTTGGTGGTGATGTTTATTTTCATTCCACTGTGATCTGACAAGATGCATGGTATGGTTTTGATCTTTTGAAATTTGTTCATGAATGATTTATGTCCAAAAATGTGATCAATCTTGGAGTAAGTTCCATGGGCTGATGAGCAGAATGTATACTCTGTAGTTGTTCGGTGAAGTGTTTTGTAGATGTCTATTAAGTCCATTTGGTCATGTGTTGAGTTGAAGTTCCATATCTACTTATTGATTTTCTTTCCTTGATGATCTATCTAGAGCTATTAGTGAAGTATTTAAGTCTCCCCTATTGATTGTGTGAAAGTGACTGTCCCTTTTTATTTTACTTATTTGTTCCCTGTCCCCCAGCAGTTTCTGGCTATTGCCATTTCCTTACTTATAGTATTATGGCAAATGTTCAGGGTCAGCTTATGAGTGTAGGATTTTATCTTTCATACCTTCTTTGTGTAGGCAAATTACTATGTGCCTGTGGTTGGTCTTCTCATAAGACGCCTTGAAGAGGTTCTCTGAATCTCTAGTGCTTGAATGGTCACATCTCTGTTGAGGTGAGGATAGTCTTCTTAGATGACCTCATGGAATGCTAGTTTTGAAGTGTTTTCATTTCTATTTCTGCTTCAGGCATACCAATCAGATGTAGATTAGGCTTCCTGAAACATCACACCTCTCTTGGAGGCTTTGCCCTGTCCTCTTGTTGAGTTTTTTTCCCTATGCATTTTTTAAAATTTTATTTTATTGTAGAGATGAGGTCTCACCAAGTTGCCCAGGCTGGTCTCAAACCCGTGGCCTCAGACAATATACTCACCTCAGTCTCCTCCCCTATGCTTTTAACAGGTTGATTAAATTCCATATTTTGGTCTTCAAGCTCGGAAATTCATTCCTCTGCTTGGTTAATTGTTCTCCTTATGCTTAATAGTTTATTTGTTTTGAGTTGTTTATTTCCATTAGTTCAGAATAGGCTCTCTTAAAATTGGCAACCTCTT
>NW_007248842.1:0-22931 GCF_000164805.1 Carlito syrichta
GTGGGGGACGCCCCTCCCACATCTGACTTTGTGTATAAAAGACCCGTTGTAATTCCCAAAGACTCATTCACTTCTGCGCTAAAAACAAAAAAATAGCCAGTGGTGGCACATGCCTGTAGTCCCAGCTACTCGGGAGGCTGAGACAGAAAGATCGCATGAACCAAGGAGGTCGAAGCTGCAGTGAGCCATGATGGTGCCACTGCACTCCAGCCTGGGTCACAGAGTAAGACCCCCAACTCAGAAAAAAAAAGGCTCAAAAAGTTAAAGATAAAGTAACCATATGATCCAGCAAGTCCATTCCTAAGTATATAGCCCCCAAGCACTGAAGCCAGGTAATTTAAGCAAAAATGTGTAAACGAATGTTCACGAATGTTTATGGCAGCATTCTTCGTCATAGCCAAAAAGTGGAAACAACCCGAGTGTTCATCCTCTGAGGAATGGATGAACAACAGATGGCGTGTCCATACAACGGGGTGTGCTTCAGTCATAGAAAGGAAGGACGCTCTGAAATACACTACAACTGCATGAACCTTGAAAACATGCTATGGGAAGGACAGCAGGGACAAAGTCCCATTCTGCGTATGATTCCATTTACATGCAGTACTCGGAATAGGTAAATCCATCAAGACAGAAAGCAGAGTTGTTGTTACCAGAGCCTGGAAGGAGGAGCGAGGGGGCGTGGTTGCCTCATGGGTACAGAATGACCCTTCCATCACTAAGGAACTAGACGGAAGAGAAGGTGGCACAATGCTGTAAATGTACTAAATGCCACTGAATTGTTCACTTTTTTTTAAATGGTTCATTTTATTTTGCATGAATATGACTTCAAGCTGAGGCAGGAGGATTGCTCGAGCTAGGAGTTTGAGGCTGCAGAGAGCTGTGATCACAATTTTATGCTCCAGCCTGTGTGACAGACTCTGTCTCTAAAAGAGTAACAAATTCTTTAAAAAAAAAAATCCTAGTGGTGCACCCCAGACCTCTTACATCTGAATAAGGCCTCAATGTATTTTAAAACTGTCCTGGGGATTTCTTTTGTTTTGTTTTGTTTTTGAGTTGGAGTCTCACTCCGTCGCCCAGGCTAGAGTGCAGTGGCACGCTCAAGCCACCCCAGTGTTGACCTGCCAGTCTCCAGCGATCCTTCCACCTCAGACTTCCAAGTAGCTGGAATTACAGGTGTGTGCTACCATGCCCAGTTAATTTTTGATTTATTGTAGAGACGAGGTCTCACCAAGATGCCCGGGCTGGTCTGGAACCCGCGGGCTCAGACAATCTACTCATCTCAGCCTCCCAAAGTGCTGGGATGGCAGGCTGAGCCACAAAGCCCAGCTCCTGAGGATTTCAATATGCAGGCTGGGTTAAGAACCCCAGACTTAGTCACTGGCTAATGTGTGCCTTACCCTTCTCAGAGTCCCAGTAGAGTTTGGAATTGGTGGCATTTGTCTGGTGCAGAGAAGTGTCCAGGCTGCATCCTGTATAGGCCCTTTGTCTTGGTTCCCTGGCTTTTCTAGGGTTTGCCAATCCCCTTTCAAGGACCAAATCCTAAAGGCACATATGCCTGGGTGAGAATGCCCTGACTTGTTTTCCTGCATTCAGCTCTGCAGGAATTCTCACGGTGCCTAAGCCCTGCAGTCGCTTCTTACACTGTCTCCCTCCGCTGTCATTTGTGTGGCTGCGCAAGTCTAAACCCTTTCCTTTGGGGAACTCGGGCCTTGTGAAGTCCTCGGGAAATGCCAAGTTCTAGCTAGAAATGCCACGCACTCCCTCACAGAGAGGACATGGGTGCGTCGCTTGACTGGGCCAGTTATAGGCACCCACCTATTAGAGGCACAGGTACAAGGACAGCAGGGAGGCCTCCGTGGGGCAGTTGCTGGAGTCTCGAGTCTCACTGCATCGCACAGGCTGGAGTGCAGCGGCACGATCAGGGCTACCGCCGCCTTGACCTCCTGGGCTCAGGCAATCCTTCTGCCTCAGCCTCCAGGGTAGCGAGACTACAGGAACGTGCCACCGTGCCCGGGTAATGTTTTTGTTGCTGTTGTAGAAACAAGGTCTTGCTGTGTTGCCTCAGCTGGTCTCACTCTCTGGGCTCAAGCAATCCTCCTGCCTCAGCCTCCCAAAGTGCTAGGATTACAGGGGTGAGCCACCATGACTGACCCAACTCCGATATTTTAATAGTTCGTTTATTCTCACAATAGTCTGTGCTGTATCATTTTCCTTTGTGTTTGGATATTCCCCTGTTCGTCTTCTTGATCAGCCTTCCCTTCCCTTGCCTAATTTTAGCCTAGATGGACTGTTGGACTTGGCCTTGATGGTACAGGGCACAGAGAAACGCCCTCTTCTATCTTAGCTCCTGCCAGCATCATATCTCATTAGGCCCGGCCTCCTCTTTGCTCTCAGCAGACCATCCCGTTCCTCCCTGGGGGACACTCAGAGGACAGATAGCCAGAATGCCAGAGCCTTGGAGCTTCCCACAGAAGCAGTCCCCACCAACCCACCCCTCCACTCAGTGCTCATTCATTCATTCAACAGGTATGCTGGAGGGTCTCCTGTGTGACAGGTGCCATTCCAGGCCCTTGGATCAGACAGTGAACAAGATGAAGTCCCTACGCACGTGCCACTTAGATTCCAGAGAGGAATGACATACAGCCAGTTAATTCAGACACCGATGGAAGCTATGAAGACAAAGAAGTCAAACGGGCCGGGCATGGTGGCTCACGCCTGTAATCCCAGCGCATCGGGAGGTGGAGGCAGGAGGACTGCCCGAGCCCAGCAGTTTGAGACCAGCCTGGGCAACTTAGCAAGACCTTGTCACTACAATAAATCAGGAAGTTAGTCGAGCATGGTGGCAACACGTATAGTTCCAATTACTTGGAAGGCTGAGGCGGAAGGATCGCCTGAGCCCAGCAGGTCGAGGCTGCGGTGGCCGTGAGCATGCCATTGCACTCCAGCCTGGGCGACAGAGTGAGACTCCAACTCAAAAAAGAAGATAAACAGTAGAACATGTACAACACAAGCAGGTAAGGACGGCCATGTAGCACACCACTTATATATGGAGGTCAGGCTGCAGGGAACTGAGGTCTGAGTCAGCCGGGCTTGTGGAGACCTGGGAGCAAAGCCTTTTAGACGGCAGCAAACTGGAGGGGTCACACGCTCTTTGCCTCTCTTCCCATGGAGAGGTGGGTCCGTGGCCCCTGCCCTGAATCTAGCTGGACTCCTGGACTCCTTGATCACTAGAGTACAGCAGGATTGACACTGGGCCAGTTTCAGAGTTGTAAGAAACCAGTAGCTCCTGTCTTCTGGGACCCTCCATCGGGGAACCCTTAACCACCGAGGGAGAAATCCAACTCCCCTGCTGGAGGGAACACTCACAGAGAGACCCTGAGAGTGACCAGAAACACTGAGCGGGCCCAGCAGGGTCAGCCTTCCAGAACTTTCCAGAACCTTCCAGACATCCCTGCCAAGAGACTGACATGTGAACAGAGCTGTCTTAAACCCTCCAGACCAGACCAACCACCTCCTGAACACCAGCATGTGACCCACATCAATGCCACGTGGGATAGAATTATACGGTTGATCCCTGCCCAAATTCCTGACCCACAAAATCATCGTAATAAATAATAAAATTGCTGTCTTCAGCCACTCAACCGTGGGGCCATCTGCGATGCAGCAACAGAGAACTGGAACACAGTCCAAGAAACAACGGATGCAAAAGTCCTGAGGAGGGATGAGCCTTGGCGTGTTCAAGGGACCAGAGTGGCTGAGGCTCGTAGAGGCAGAGTAGGAGTTGAGCCAGGCGGGCTAGCGGGGCAGAGGGTGTGCTGCCTGGTGGCCACGCAGCAGGTGGCCACTGGAGGGCTTTTAGGGGATGGGTGCTGTGGCCTGCAGTGGGGCAAGAGGGGACAGAGAACAGCCAATCAGGAGGCTGTTGTGAGGCAGGGGTCCTTCTAAGCTGCAGAAAGGGAATTACATTACTTCTTGCTTCTTTGTGCTGCCTCTTTCGTGGGCTTTTACTCTGGGGGGTTACATGCTTAAACTTTTGGAGGGAACCAATCACAAACGTAATTCTGAGCCGGGCTCGGTGGCTCAGCCTGTAATCCCCTGCCTTTGGGAGGCTGAGGTGAGTAGATTGCCTGAGCCCGCGGGTTCGAGACCCGCCTGGGCAACTTGGCGAGACCTCGTCTCTACAATAAATCAAAAATGAGCCGGGCGTGGTAGCGCGCGCCTGTAATTCCGGCTACTCGGAAGGCGGAGGCGGAAGGATCGCCGGAGCCCAGCTGGTCGAGGCTGCGGTGGCCGGGAGTGGCCCCTGCCCTCAGTCTGGGCGACGGAGTGAGACTCCAACTCAGAAAAAAAAGGCAATGTCTTGGCCTCCGTTGTCTGATTCCTGTCTCCCAACCGAATTCAAGCCCAGGAAGAGATAAGGGGCATTATTTATTGGAACCCTGAAGCCCTAACAAACACCTGAGATCCTACAGCAATCATCTGCCTGGTCCTCCATCAGTCAGGGGCCTTAATTGGCTCGCAGGTGTTCCCAGAACTACCTGCCCCGTAGCCTCTCTGACAATTATCCATCTGGTCACCATCTGGAGCCCCAGTGGATTTTTACATATTTCCTGTTCGGAGGCGCTTCCATTGTCACATGACATCTCCCTGTCCGTCACCTCTGGTTGAATTTCCTAATAGTGTTGCCAGCTTCACCACCCAGTAGATGTCACTCAGCCCTGAAACTGGGCCCTAAAGTTCCTTCCAGTAATATCGGCAGGGCCAGCTCCTTTATTTTATTTATTTGTTTGTTTGTTCTAGAGACAAGATCTCCCTCTGCCGCCCAGGCTAGAGTGCAGTGGCACAATCAGAGCTCACTGCAGCCTCCAATCCCTGGGCTCAAGCTATCCTTCCACTTCAGTCTCTAAAGTAGCTGGGACTACAAGCAGTGCACTATGCCCAGTTAAGTTTTTAAAAAAATTTTTATACAGACAAAGTCTCACCATATTGCCCAGGCTAATCTTGAACTCCTGACCTCAAGCAATCCTCCTGCCTCAGTCACCCAAAATACTGGGACGACAGGTGTGAGCCACCACACCCGGCCACAGATCTGTCCTCACATGGACGGCAGGAGGTGGGACATTCACATGTCGGAGTCCCTCCCATTGGCCAAGCCTATTGACCCATGCACTCTTCAACCTCACAATGCAAGTAAGCAAGAACAACATAGTGTTACAGGTTCTAGAGTTCTACCAGGGCCCCACTGTGTGTCCTTTGGCTGTTTCTTTCATCTCTCTGTGCCTCGGTTGCTGGTCTTGTAAAACAGAGCCAGCGATCACGACAACTACCTTCTACTTCTGTGAAAATTGAAGTAAGATCTGTAAAATGCTCGGCATCGACTGGACACATATCAAAACCCTTCAGACACTAGTGACTAGGCCAGTTTTCTCCATCTGCACCTCAGAGCTGGTTTGGAATGTGAGTATTAGGAGACTGAGGAGGTCAAGAGTCACTCAAGAAGAACTTGGCTTTCACGCTGGGACCAGAGATGCATTCACGGAGGGCACCAGTCATGACTTTTCTTTTCTTTTTTTTTTTTTTTTTTGTATCTCTGACTCATATCTTGGTACCCAACACACAGTAGTTGCTCCATAAAAGTTTGTCGAATAATTCCAGTGCACCTACATCAGATGACCGGGGCATGGCCGGGGGACAGTCACGTCACAAAAACTCCAGGACCGGGACCCTGACCAGAGATGAGGGCCTTCCTCTCCTCCTCTTCCCTCCAGGCCCGTCTGAGGCCGGCTACGGCAGGCCTTCCGAGTCCCCACGGCCCTGCCTTTCCTGAAGGGGCTGGGGCACAGCCGAGCTCCCCAGGACGTCAGCCCCAGGTTGGGCGGCCCCAAGGCAGTACCAGGGGCCACGGTGTTTTTCTGGAGGTCTGGGGCCCACGTTGTCATGAGAAGTAGAAATCTGTGAAAAAATGAAGGTGTGCCAGACCCTTCTTGGGAGGAAAGCCGGTGCCATTTTTCAACGAGCAGCGTGGCAGCGAGAGAGAGGGCAGGAGTCTGAATTGCTACCTGCGTCACTCTGCAAGCGACACGAGGGCCCTCTGCAGAGTCCTGTGGGAATCCAGGTGGCAACGATGATCATGACCTAGAACGGGCGAGTCATGCAGCCCTTCCTTTCCCAGTGGCCCCCGTTTCACGCGAACGTCCCTTCCATCCAGCAATGCCTGCCACTTGGTGTCCACAGAAGCATGTGCGTATGACCAGAGAGCACTGGGGACCGAGGCTCAGGCTCTGGGTTCTCAGTTCCACTGCCAGCTCGCTACTCCTGGCTCTGATCAAGCAGTTCCGCCTGCCTCTGCCTCAGTTTCCCTCTCTTGGAACCCAGAATTCACAATATACCCAACATTTCCTTTGTCCAGTTGATGCTGAAAGTGGTTTTCTTTTTTTTTTTTTTTTTTTTGAGTCGGAGTCTCACTCTGTCGCCCAGACTGGAGTGCAGTGGCGACTCCCGGCCACCGCAGCCTCGACCTGCTGGGCTCTGGCGATCCTTCCGCCTCAGCCTTCCAAGTAGCTGGAACTATAGGTGTGTGCTACCACGCCCGGCTGATTTTTGATTTATTGTAGAGATGAGGTCTCGCCAAGTTGCCCAGGCAGGTCTCGAACCCGTGGGCTCAGGCAATCCTATTCACCTCAGCCTCCCAAGGCGCGGGATTACAGGCTGAGCCACCGAGCCCAGCTGAAAGTGGTTTTCAAGGTGGGTGGAGGGAGGGAGGGGTCCATGGGGATGTGCAGCCAGGATCCACTGATGCTAGTTTTTAAGCACCTACCTTACCTGCCCCCCAAGTGATGTAACATTCTTTACCTCTGCACACCTTGAGGTTCCAGCACACAGGTTTAGCTCTTTTTTTTTTTTTGAGACAGGATTTCACTCTATCCCATAGGCTGGAGCGCAACTGTGTGATTATAGCTCCCTGCAGCCTCAAATTCCTAGGCTCAAGTGATCCTCCTGCCTTGGACTCCCAAATAGCTGGGACCACAAGCCTGCACTAACATGCCCAGTCGATTTTAAAAATTTTTTTGTAGATATAGAGTCTCGCTATGTTGCCCAGGCTGGTCTGGAACTCCTGGCCTCAAACAATCCTGCCTCAGCGTCCCAAAGAGCTACGACAACAGGCATAAGCCCTCGTGCCTGGCCCCAAGAGCTCTCTCAACTGAGAATCTCACACCCCCAATTTGATACCAGCTTTGCAACTCCCAAGCTTTTCATCAGTGTCTCCCCAGCTCTTAGTCTGAGCACGTTTCTCAGTTATTCTTCTCAACCCCCCTGCCAACCCATGCCTCTGACCCTCACCTCAGGGGTACGCTAGTCCTGGTCACGTGGCCGTCTCTGAGGCAGGAAGTCAGTTCCTGCCCAGAGCTAGGGCAGTGCAGGGCCTTTCTCTTCCAAAGCTGCCAGCCAGGCGAGCGAGCTGGGAGTCACCCATGGCGGGTCACGGGGGGAGCGGGGGTGCTGTGTCAGGGGCTGCCCTGCACGGAATCTGGGGCTCTGCTTCCCCTGGGATGCTGACAAAACCACAGGAAGTTGTGGTCATGGTGAGAGCACGGGCACCTCTCCTGCTGGTCAGGGCAGGAACCAGACCCACTGGGGGAAACCCTGCAATCTCCATCGGAACCTGAAGGTGAGGTGGAAGCTTGTCTCCCCTGGGGTCCCACAGGCGACTTGACAGGCAAGTGACCCTAGAACTCCTCACCCATCTTTTTCTTTTTCGCTTATTTTATTTATCTGTTTGTTTCCTTAGAGACGGGGCCTCGCGCTGTCACCCAGGCTGGAGTGTGGTGGTGTGACCATAGCTCACTGCAGCCTCGAACTTCTGGACTCAAGCAGTCCTTCTACCTCGGCCTCCCAAAGCACTGGGGATCACAGGTGTGAGCCGCCACGTGGTCTACTTACTTGTCTTCTACTCACTTAGTCTTCTACGGATAACTGAGCGTCTTCCTAACAAAGCTCCTCACTGCAATTGTTAAATGATATTTGTTTTATTATAAACATTGAAAAAATACCAAAGGGCAGAAGGAAGAAAAACAGTATCCAGAATCTCACCACCCAGAAACAGCCTTCTAGTAGATTCTTGTCATCCCCTTCTTTCTGCTGGGTGCATTTTTTATGCTGTTCAGATTATGCAGAAACCAGGTGTGGTGGTTCACACCTCTATTCTCAGCTACCCGGGAGGCTGAGACAGGAGAATTGCTTGAGCCCAGGAGTTTGAATTCAGCCTGGGCAACATAGCAAGACCCTATCACTAAAAAAAATAAAAATAAAAATGGGCAACCTCTTTGGGTCCCCTCCCACTGTGGGAATTTTTTCTGTCCTCTCAATAAATCCTGTTTAAAACAAACAAACAAACAATACTAAAACAAAACAAAAAAAGTATTGAAGTAATATATATACATTTACTATCTAAAAATTTGAAGAACTTTTAAAATGCAAAGAAAAATCATTTGAGCTCTGCCCCTCAGAGTTAATCACCGTTAACACTTTGGTTTGTTCCCCTAAACTCTATCAATAGTACAGTATTTGTTTTAAGTAGATTACATAGATTCGCAAGTCCTAGATGGCCAATAATATTAATAGGGACTTCATGGAGTAGGAAGATATATTTGTGAGTCTCTAAACAAAAACGCGAACAGTGGCTCCTACTGGTAGGATTACAAAGTGATTTTTTTCTTTCTTCTTTTTGCCATCAAAAGTTTTTATTTATTTGTTTCAGAGACAGGGTCTTGCTCTGTTGTCCAGGCTGGAGTGCAGTGGCATGGTCATGACTCGCTCCCATCTCCAACTCCCAGACTCAAGCCAGCTCCTGCCTCAGACTCCCTGGTAGCTGGGGATAACAGGCACCCGCCACCACCCCCAGCTAATTTTTTTTTTTTAAGAGACGAGGTCTTGCTGTTTTGTCAAAAGTCTATAAATTTTCCACAATGAATATGAAATTCATAGTAAGAAAAAAACGCAAAATTATTCAGGAGACAGATAATGAAATTCACAAGTGTGTTCAGAGTGGGGTTTTCCTTCCCCCCAGCGCTTGTCTCTTCTCACTGCTTTCTGGAAGCCAGGCTTGGAAGGGAAGTCTGGCAGAGCTGAGCCTGGCAGGGAGAGGAGGATGGGACAGACAGAGAAGAGGCCTCCCTCTCAGGGAGGCTGCGCCCTGAACCATTTGAAGGACTCGGTGTCTGCCCAGCACACACAGGACCCAAGGGGCTGGGGTCACCTCCTCAGCCACCCCAGGATGGAGTGAGACCATCGCAGGGGACAAGGCAGGGAAGACATGTCGGGTGGGGGAACATTCTATCCCTGGGAGGAACAGACTCCGTAGAGGCCTATGGGTGAACAGATGGAGAAAGCAAATAAATATCTTGGCTAGGGGCAGTGGCTCCTTCAGCACTTTGAGAGACCGAGGTGAGGAGATTGCTTGAGCCCAGGAGTTCAAGACCAGCCTGGGCAGCATAGTGAGATCTCATCTCTACACACGCACACACAAAAGCAAAATAAATTAGCCAGCTGTGGTGTCATGTGCCTGCAGTCCCAGCTACTAGGAGGCTGAGACATAAGGATCGCCTGAGCCCAGAAGGTCGAGATTGTGATGAGCTGTGATCATGCCACTGTACTCCAGCCTGGGCGACAGAGTGAGACCGTGACTTACACATGCATACATATCTTATATCTTCTATCTTCTATCTCCGGACACCAGCTATTATATCAAATAATTGCACGGGCCGGGCTCAGTGGCTCGGCCTATAATCCCAGCACTTCGGGAACCCGAAGCAAGTGGATTGCCTGAGCCCGCGAGTTCGAGACCAGCCCGGGCACCTTGGCGAGCCCTTGTCTCTACAATAAATCAAAAAACAAAAATTAGCGGACATGGTAGCACACGTTTGTAGTTCCGGCTACTGAGAAGGCTGAGAAGGAAGGATCGCCAGAGCCCAGTGGTTTGACGCTGGGGTAGCCGTGAGTGTGCCACTGAACTCCAGCCTGGGTGATGGAATGAGATTCCAATCCCCCACCCAAAAAAAGAATAGCATGCTCACTAAACGTATTTACCCTAACCCTAACAATATTAAGAAAAAGAGGAACGAGATGACTGCGGGGTGGCATATTTGTCAGTCAAAACTTTATTCATTTACTCTCCATGCAATTAATTCCCTTGGCCTTGTTCTTAGAAACCGTTTCCCAATTCAGGCGTTAGGCAGATTGTCAGTACAAGTTTATGCTGACCGGCACACGGTCTTGCTCTGTGTCTACAAATGTCTAGATATCATGATCTGAACTTGTGCTGTTCAGAAAGTAGGCAGCTCTTTGCAAAAATAGCCACCCAAAACACAACAGGTGAGCATCAATAAGCGGCCCTGAGCCTGGGTCCCAGGATGGGGAGTATTAGGATCTCCCCGCCTCTCCTAGAGACCCACTCCTTTATGGTTTCCCTGGACACCTGGGGCACTAACAGCCTGGATCCTGGGGTGGATGGAGTCTTGCATACCTTTAACATATTATTTCATTGTTGACTCCCGTTGCTGAACATGTTCACTGCTTGGTGTCAAGAGAAAATAAAAATTTGTAACTGATATCACTCAGTAATGTTGTGTACGCTGTAAAAAGACACCCACTGATGAGTTCATTGACTATTAGGTCATTGACACTTGCTTTACTTATTTATTTATTGAGTCAGGGTCTGGCTCTGTCACCCAGGCTGGAGTGTAGTGGCACGATCATGGCTCACCACAGCCTCAGCATCCAGGGTTCAGACAATCCTTATGCCTCAGTCTCCTGAACAGCTGGGACTTACAGGCACTCGCCACCACACCTGATTAAATTTTTTTTTTTTTTTTTGGCTTTTTTTTATTTGTAGAGATGAGGTCTTGCTGCATTGCCCAGTCCGGTCTTGAACTCCTAGACTCAAGCAATCCTCCCGCCTCGGCTTCCCAAAGTGCTGGGATTACAGGCATGAGCCACTGGGCCTGGCCTGTTTTGCATTCTTTATTAAAATATTATTTCATTGCTGACTTACGTTTTTGTACATGTTCATTGCTTTCTGTCAAGAGAAAATAAAATTTGTATATTTCCTACAAAGACACCCACTGATTAATTTATTGGTTGTTAAGTAACTGATGCTTTAAATTTCAGAAATTCACAGTGGGCTTTTATATGGATCTTTTAAAGTATTTTCATGGTTTGGGGATTTTTTGTTTTTAATTTTCAGACTAAAATAGAGTTTTGAGTTGCCAGGGAAGCACGATTAAGTGCTCTAAAAGATTGTTATTCAGCACAAGTTTAGAAAAGAGTTAGGTTTAGATATCGAGGGGTGGCTGTAGTTCAGTGAGACGTTGGGAGCTGCAGCAGTGCTCCCTGGCCCAGGGCGTGATCCCAGCCCCTTTGAGCGGCTGTGCTATCCCCGTCCCCAGTTTTGCAGGTGGGCGCTCCCCAATTTCTATCTCTGAGACTTTTGGGGGCTCTGGGCTAGGGTACTGTGTGCCTTGTTCTCTAAGACTGACCCCTGGAACCAGTTTGGCTTCCAGTGAGGAGGCTACAGGTTGAGTCATCTCTCTCTCTCCCTCTCTCTCTCTCTCTCACTCTTTCTCTCTGTCTCTCTCTCTCTCTCTAACACACACACATACACACACGTGCGCAAATGTATCTTTCATGCTACAAACAGCAGCACAAAGCATTAAATCGCATTCAAGAAACCAATCCGACCCGCCTGGGCAACTTGGCGAGACCTCATCTCTACAATAAAGCAAAAAATTAGCCGGGCGTGGTAGCACGCGCCTGTAGTTCCAGCTCCTTGGAAGGGTGAGGCGGAAGGATCGCCGGAGCCCAGCAGGTCAAGGCTGCGGTGACCGGGAGCGGCCACTGCACTCCAGTCTGGGCGACCGAGTGACTCCAACTCAAAAAAAAAAAAAAAAGAAACCAATCCATCCCTCCAGTGTTCTGAGACTGGCCCAAGGCTGCTAGGACAAGAATCAAGTGTCAGTGATAACTACAGTGATCTCATTATTTCCTTAGACTAGAATTCTCTAACCTCACTATTGGCAGAAATAGCCTTTAAAAAAAATAAAGATACATTTTTTTAAAAGGAAACTGCACTTATCCAACAACATCAGATTTATTTTTAATTAAATATTCATGTTTAGACCCAAACCAATAAGATATTTGCATCCCCTTTCCTTTAAAAAAAATCCTACCTTTCATCTGGTTTTTGAAAACTGAGGGATGTAAGGCAGTGCATCCATTTATGTATAAAATGTTCACGTGTTTTGCGTTAGCCCAGAGAATGGCACACTGCAGCCCATGGGCCAAATCTGGGCCACTGACTGTTTTTGGACAGCCTGGAAGTTTAAAATAGCTTTTACATTTTTAAATGGCTGAGGAAAAAGAAATCAAAAGAAGATTTTGTGGCATATGCAAAATTATATAAAATTCAAATCCCAAGGTCCATAAATAAAGTTTGACTGGAACCCAGCCTTGCCCAACATTTGCATACTGTCTATGACTTCCTTGGCACTACCAGGGCAAAATGGAATCCTTACAACAGAGACCGCGTGGCCCACAAGGCCTAAAATATTTACTCTCCAGTTCTTTCCAGGAAAAGTTTGCTAACTCCTATGTTAGCCCATCCAAACAAGCAACAACATCAAAAATCAAAATGTTGCTCGTGTGATATTATTAGGATACACGTGAGTGCTGTGACTGTGTGCCACAGAGCATAAACAATCTTAAACCAAGAATCCAAGGAAAGATCACCTTCTCTCTTCATTAGTTTACCTGCAAAACAGCCCAGAGACACGTGGCAAAAGTTGGCAAGTCAAAGCCTTAGAAAAATCAGGAGAAAATTCCCATGCATGGTGTAGCGACTTGAAAACCACGTTCAGTGCCCTCAGAGGTGCTGGAAAAGGTGGCTTCTTTGTTTTCTTTTTCTTCTTCTTCTTTTTTTTTTTTTTTTGTCGAAGTCTCACTCTGTTGCCCAGGCTGGAGTGCAGTGGCACGATCATGGCTTATCGTAACCTCCACTTGCTGGGCTCAGGCAATCCTTTTGACTCACCCTCCTGAGTATCTGCAACTACAGGTACATGCCACCACATCCATCTAATTTTTTAATTTTTTTGTAGAGATGAGGTCTCACTGTGTTGTCCAGGCTGGTCTCGCACTCCTGCACTCAGGCAATCCACCCTCCTCGGCCTCTCAAAGTGTTGAGATTACAGGCGTGAGCCACCGCGCCCGACTGCTTCTTTGTTTTCTATAAATATTACTCCACTTTTTTTTTAAGGAGAAAAGGGAAGAGGTCAGAGAGGAAGACGTTACAAACTTGCCAACTAAATATATCTCGGTCTCTTCCAACTTAACACTGCGTTAATTGGGTTACTTTGGTCTCTTTCTGGTAAAATTGTTTTTCGAGTTTTCTATCCCCTACTCCCCCACCTCCCCTTCAGTTAATGTAGAGAAAAGCTCCCATGAACTTAGCCACAGGAGACCCCAGTGCAGGTCCTTACGCAGAGTCAAAGTTTCTTGTCCCACCTGGTGACCCCTTCCTCCTAACCCCGCCATCTTGACTTTGTCTGACTCTCCCAAATGCTCTGAATCGTGACAATGTCCTTCTTCCTTCCCTCACCTAGTATCCACCCACAGCCTCAGCTACAGGGTCCCAGCTGCCCTGGGTGGTCCCAAAGCAGATGAGCGAGCTCTCAACTTCTACATTCTCGACTCAGAGCACACAAGAATCTCTGCAGCATTTCTGTGACCCAAGGAGTCCAGCAATTCCTGCAGGATGGGGCCATCTCTGTGCTCTAGTCTTCTAACCCTTTCTGACCTACCACCTAGGTGGCACCATGTTGGATTTAGCAGTTCTCTAGGACTTGCCATTTCCCTAGACTATACCTGGAAAAGCAAGGAACTCAGCTGCTGCTCTGGGACTCCCCCATCCTACCTGGATGTTTCTTTGTTTGTTTGTTTGTTTGTTTGAGTTGAAGTCTCACTCTGTCGCCCAGACTGGAGTGCAGGGGCACACTCCCAGCCACCACAGCCTCGACCAGCTGGGCTCCAGCGATCCCTCAGCCTCAGCCTTCCAGGTAGCTGGAACTACAGGCACGCGCTACCACGACTGGCTAATTTTTTGAGATACTGTAGTGATGAGGTCTCACCAAGTTGCCCGGGTGTGTCTTGAACCCACCAGCTCAGGCACTCCACTTGACTTGGCCTCCCAAAGTACTGGGATGACAGGCTGAGCCACCGAGCCCAGCCATACCTGGATGTTTCTAACTCTGCCTTCTTTGGGGGTGGGGGTGCAGGTATCTGATTATTTTACCTCCTGCTTAATCAGTCAGCACCTCCCTTATGAAATAACCTGAGTTCTCTCCACCTAGGGCTTCTATGTCTAAACGCCAGCCCTCACTCCCCATGTATAAAGGGAGCTTCTAAAACTCAGAAAATAAACATTTTTCCGTGCTCCATAAAGCCTGGCTTTCGAAACTGTTATTTCAATATGGAGTCAGAAAAGGCAGCTTCGAAAATCAAAGCCCGTCAATGGCCTTTTCATAGGCACCGCCTGCCCTCACCCTTCCTGTGGTTTATGGCTTAGCCCTAATGGTGGGAGGCTGAAAGGGTACATGATTTACGGGGGTATGAAAAACACATCACTTTAATATTTCAAAATATTATTCCTGTTGCCCTTGCTAAGTGAAAATCTTTTGTAAACATTTTCATTCTTAAAAAAAAAAAAATTAGATCACGCCTCAACTGAACTCACTGAGGTGACAGCAAGACTCAGCTGTTGTAGTCATCTGCTTGGACGGCCATAATAAAATACCACAGACTGAGAGGCTTAAACACCAGAAATTTATTTTCTCACCGTTTTGAAGGTTGGAAGTCCACGATCAAGGTGCTGGCAGGAGCCGGGCTCGGTGGCTCAGCCTGTCATCCCGCGCTTTGGGAGGCTGAGGTGAGTGGATTGCGTGAGCCCGCGGGTTCGAGACCCGCCTGGGTAGCGAGACCTCATCTCTACAATAAACCAAAAAATGAGCCGGGCGCGGTAGCGCACGCCTGTAGTTCCAGCTACTTGGAAGGCTGAGGCGGAAGGATCGCCGGAGCCCGGCAGGTCGAGGCTGCGGAGGCCGGGAGCAGCCACTGCACTACAGTCTGGGCGACAGAGTGAGACTCCAACTCAAAAAAAGAAAAAAAGAAAAAAAAGGTGCTGGCAGGGCAGGTTTCCTCTAAGGCCCCTCTCCTGGCTTGCAGACAACCGCCCTCCGGCTGTGCCCTCCCCCGTGATGTGATCTTTCCTCCATGCATGCAGACACCCCTGGTGTCTCTCTGTGTGTCCTAATCTCCTCTCCTTATAGGGACAGTCCTATTGGATGAAGGCTCCTTGTGACCTTATTTTGACTTCATCACCTCCTTAAGGGCTCCATCTCCAAATACCATCCCATTCTGAGGTACTGGGGATTAGGACCTCAATCCATGAATTTGGGAGGGAGGTGCAGTTGAGGAGAGGGGCACAATTCAGCCCCACTCACAGATTAAATATCATTCTGGTTATTGGCCATCTTCATGTTTGCATAGCATTCTCCTTATCTGCAGGCATGTGTCCAAATTTCCTCTTTTTCCAAGGACACCATTCATACCAGATTGGAGCCCACGCGAATGCTCTCATTTTAACTTGATTACTGTTGGAAAAGTCCTATGAAGTCACACTCTGAGGGGGTTAGGACTCCAACATATCTTTTGGGGGGGTGGAGAGAAGAAGATACTATTCTGCTCCAAACAGTGGGCCAAAGAATACACATGGATATCTTATATTCAAGACAACGTTGTTCTTTTTTTTTTGCTGTTGTTCTGGGCATGAACCTCTATTTCCTCAAAGTAAAAATGAAAACGAATAAGCAAAAAACATCTCTCCTACATACCCAGCTCCATATGTGGGGGCGACAGGGGCGAACTTAGAGGCCTGGCAGTCAAGACCATCCTGCCCATGTCTCTCTCCACTGCCCCAAGGTGAGGGACTGTGACCAGGAGTAAAGCAAAGCTTCCCACAGTGTGACCGACAGCGGCCCAGGAAGCAGCCGTGGCCAGGAACTCACAAAGCCTAAAATGTTCTTTCCATAATCTTATCAAGAAAGAAGATTGTCATCAGAACGATAGACAGACAGTCCAATTACCAGACTGATAGAATCAGAATATCTGAGGAATCCAAGATTTTCTAACCCCCCAGGAGATTGTGAGGCTGTATTTTAGAACCATGCCATTACCTAAAGCAGAGAAGGATTCAGGTCACATCCATGCCCTCTGGAATTGTTTTGGGGGGGGGTATTTTTGTTTGTTTTGAGTTGGAGACTCACTCTGTCACCCAGGCTGGAGTGCAGTAGCACGCTCATGGCCACCGCAGCCTCGATCCGCTGGGCTCAGGCGGTCCTTCCACCTCAGCCTTCCAAGTAGCTAGAAATACAAGTATGTGCCACCACGCTGGCTAATTTTTAAATTTATACTAGAGACAAGGTCCCGCCAACTTGCTCAGGCTGATCTCAAACCCCTGGACTTGGGCAATCCTTTCGCCTCCGCCTCCCAAAGTCCTGGGATTACGGGCATGAGCCACTGCGCCTGGCTACGTCGGGAATTGTTTAGCCCAGCTCTCGTTTAACTTCTTCGCCCTTGTTAGCTTCCAAGATACAGTTTAGATGGCAAAATTGTGGATATCTTTCCAAATTTATAGCCAAATTATCTGAGGGAGGGCATGTCCTGTCTTTGGAAGTCGATGCTAGCTTTTTTCTGATGTGTTTTTCATCATCTACAATGTTGCCAGAGGACTTAAGTACGTTTTAAATGCAACTCTTCCACGACTGATTATTTTTACAGCATTTCGTTTGACTGCCAGGTAACTAAGATCTACCTCATGCTTTTTGCTGCATTCACTGATTCATTTTTATAACAAGGTGGTGCTTGAAAAGAGATGGACAGGCCAGTCGACATCTCTATATCCATCCCCCGAGAACTTGCTCAAAGCCTGCACCCACCAACTTCAGAGCCCACAAGACTTAAAAACAATTGAACTCACTAACTGAACCAGAACGTTGGCTTCATTACAATAATTGCAACCTGAGATAAAAATCAGTAGACCCTGGCCGGATCTACAGAAAACTTTTTCCTTAGGTGCTTTTTATACCCAGCCTTATATATGGGGGTGACAGGTGAGAACTTAGAGGCCTGGAAGTCAAGACCATCCTGCCCATGTCCACTCTCCACTGCCCCAAGGTGAAGGACAGTGACTAGGAGCTCTCTTATTGCTTTTCATATATTACTAGAATTGTTCAATGCAGCCAGCTACAGAATACCAGGGTTTTTTGGGGATTTTTTTGTGTTGGAGTCTCACTCTGTCGCCCAGACTAGAGTGCAGTGTCACGCTCCCGGTCACTGCAGCCTCGACCTGCTGGGCTCCAGCGATCCTTCCACCTCAGCCTTCCAAGTAGCTGGAACTACAGGCGCGCGCTACCACGCCCGGCTAATTTTTTGATTTATTGTAGAGATGAGGTCTCACCAAGTTGCCCAGGTGGGTCTCGAACCCACAGGTTCAGGCAATCCACTCACCTCAGCCTCCCAAGGTGCGGAATTACAGGCTGAGACACCGAGCCCGGCTAGAATACCAGGTTTTAAGGCCGGGCACAGTGGCTCACACCTGTAATCCCAGCACTTTGGGAGGCTGAGGCAGGAGGACTGCTTGAGTCCGTGAGTTAAAGACCACCCTGGGCAACATAACAAGATCTCATCTCTACAAATCAAAAAATTAGCCAGGTATGGTGATGCACACGCCTGTAGTCCTAGCTACTCAGGAGTCTGAGGCGGAAAAATCGCTTGAACCCAGGAGGTCGAGACTGCAGAGAGCCATGATCGAGCCACCGCACTCCTGCCTGGGTGACGGAGTAAAGCCTTGATTAAAAAAAAAAAACATGGCCAGACTCGGTGGCTCAGCCTTTAATCCCAGCACTTTGGGAGGCCGAGACGAGTGAATTGCCTGAGCCTGTGGGTTCGAGATCAGCCTAGGCAACTTGGCGAGACCTCGTCTCTATAATAAATGAAAAAATTAGCTGGGTATGGTAGCAAGCTTGTAGTTCCGGCTACTTGGAAGGCTGAGGCGAAGGATTGCTGGAGTCCAGCAGGTCAATGCTGGGCTGGCTGTGAGCTTGCCACCGCACTCCAGCCTGGGCAACAGAGTGAGACCCTAACTCAAAAACAAAAACAAAAAGATCAGTAGACCCTCCTGTATGATTCCTTATCTGTAACACTCAAAATGACAAGATCACAGAAACAGACGGCAGTGAACCGGTTGCCAAAGAGCAGGAGTGGTCAGGGGAACGTGAGCGTGACCTTGAGGGTAAGGTTTCCAGAGGCACCCATGGGACCTCAGCACCCTTGCCCTCCACCACCTCAGTGTCTACTCCCACATTCCAGAGTGGCGCTCCTTGGGCATCCCAGCTGTGGCTCAGGGGGGCGCAAGCACATCTGGCAGGTACAAGTGCTGGACCAGGCAGCCTTCACGTGGTGCTAATTTGCAGGTGCACAGAGCTCAGGAGCTGTGGGGCCGTGCAGCCTCCACCTAGATTCCAAAGGATGTCTTGGGCAGCCTGGGGGTCCGGCAGAGACTTGCAACAGGGAAGGAGCTGCCACAGAGAGTCCCCACCAGGGCAAGGTCTAGTGGAGCTGCGGATGGAGATGGCCGCAGAGGCCCTGGATCTGTAGAGCTCCTGTGTGCTACTCCAGCCTGGGAGAGCTGCTGGGTGGGCTGAACCCGGCAAAATCATGGGGACGGGGCTGCCTGAGGCCTGGAGGTCCAACCCCCACTCCAGTGTGCCCACCATGAAGACATGGAGTCAAAGGAGATTGTTCTGGCATCTCCAAATGTAATATGGTTTTCTCTCTTGGGCTGTGGACTTACGGGAGACCAGTAACCTGTTTCTTCTTGTCTATTTCTCCTTTCGGAATGGGAAGGCCCATCCTATGCCTGTCCCATCACTGTATTTTGGAAGTAGATAACGTGTCTGATTTCACAGGTTCACAGCTGGAGGGAATTTGCCTTGGGCTGGATTGTGCCTTGAATCTCGCCCATGTCTGGTGAGATGAGACTCTGGACCTTGGACTTCCGAGTTGAGGTTGAAACAAGTTAGGACCTTTGGGGTTATTGGGATGAAATGAATGTATTTTGCATGTGAAAAGGACATGAGTTTGGGGGGCAGGGGCGGAATGCCATGGCTTGAATGTGTCCCCTAAAGTTGGAAAACTTAATCCCCAATGCAACAGTGCTGAAACGTGGGACCTTTTTTCTTTTTTTGAGTTGGAGTCTCACTCTGCCACCAAGACTGGAGTGCAGTAGCACGTGGACAACCACTGCAGCCTCGACCTGCTGGGCTCAGGCGATCCTTCTGCCTCAGCATTCCAAGTAGCTGGAACTACAGGCATGCGCCACCGTAATTTTTTTGATTTGTTGTAGAGATGAGATCTCACCAAGTTACCCCAGTGGGGACTTTGCCTAGTTTGGGATCAGGTACGCTTATTCATGTTACATGCCCTCTTTCCTCCCCTGGCAGTGTCCCACTACTGCCAATCCCTTTCCTGTAGTATTATGATTAATGTTCAGGACCCACCTATGAGTGAGAACATGTGGTACTCGGTTCTTTGTTTCTGTGATAATCACTGAGTATGATAGACTCTAACTCCATCCAAGTTGCTGCGAAGTCCATAATTTTGTCCTTCTTTATGGCTGCATAATAGTCCATCGTGTCTATGGACCACATTTTTAAAATCCAGTTCACTTTCAATGGGCAGCACAGTTGGTTCTATATTTTTGCTATTGTGAATAGTGCTACAATAAACATGTGTGTGCAAGTGTCTTTTTTGTAGAATGATTTGAGTTCCTTTGGGTATAGTCCCAGAAGGGGAATTGCTGGGTCATATGGAAGGTAGATTTTCAGATCTTTTAGAAGTCGTCACACTGTTTTCCACAGAAGTTGTACTAATTTACACTCCCACCGACAGTGTAGAAGTATTCCCTTTTCCCTGCCTCCTCTCCAGCATTTGTTGGTTTTTGAGTTATTCGATGAAGGCCATCCTGACTGGAGTTAGGTGATATCTCAGTGTGGTTTTGGTTTGCATTTCTCTGATGATTAGTGGTGCTGAACATTTTTTCATGTATCTGTTGGCCATTCATATGTCTTCTTTTGAGAAGTGGCTATTCATATCTATTGCCCGCTTTTTAATAGGGCTGTTTGTTTTTTTCCGTTTGGCATGTTCAAGTTCCTTGTAGATCCTGGATGTCAGGTCTTTGTCAGATATACAGTTGGTAAATATTTTTTTCCCATTCTGTGAGCTGTCTCCCCACTTAATGGTTTCTTCCTCTTTTTTTTTTGAGTTGGAGTCTTACTCTGTCACCCAGGCTGTAGTGTAGTGGCATGCTCACAGTCAGTGCAGCCTTGACCAGCTGGGCTTAGACAATCCTTCCGCCTCAGCCTTCCAAGTAACTGGAACTACAAGAGCGTGCTACCATGCCCAGCTAACTTTTTTTTTTAATTGTAGAGACAAGGTCTCACCATGTTGCCCAAGCTGATCTCAAACCCCTGGGCTCAGGCAATCCTCTTGCCTCGGCCTCCCAAAGTGCTGGGATTACAGGCTGAGCCACCACACCAAGCCTTAATGGTTTCTTATGCTTTGCAGAAACTTTTCCGTTTGATGGGGTCCCACTTGTCTATCTTATCTTATGGCATGGGGCTTTTGAGGTTTTGATCAGGAATTGGTTGCCTATTCCAATTTCTGTAAGGGTATCACCTGCATCCTCTAAGATACTTGTAGTTTGAGGTTTTACGTTTAGGTCTTTGATCCGTTTAGAGTTTATTTTTGTGTATGGTGATAGGTAGGGGTCCTGTTTCATTATTCTGCATGTGGTCAGTCAGTTTTCCCCCCACCATTTACTGAATAGTTTCTCCTCTCCCCAGTGTTTGTTGATGGAGACTTTGTCAAAGATGAGTTGGTTAAGACATTGAGGTTTTGCTTCCGGAATCTCTATCCTGTTCCATTGATCTATATGCCTGTTCTTGTATAAATCCCAGGCAGTTTTGATTATTGTAGCCTTAAAGTTTAAAGTCTGGAAGGGTGTTACCTCCCACTTTGTTTCTTTTTCTGAGGATTGTTTTGGCTATTCATGGTCGTTTATGTTTCCCTATGAATTTCTCTATTGTCATTTCCAGGTCTGAGAAGAATGATGTTGGTAATTTAATGGGTATTGCATTGAATCTGTAGATTGCCTTGGATAAGATGGACATCTTAGCAATGCTGATTCTTCAAACCTAGTGGCATGAAATAGTTTTCCATTTGTTTGTGTCATCTTTGATTTCTTTGAGAAGTGTTTTGTAGTTTTCATTGTAAAGATCTTTAGAAAGATGCCGAAGTATTTCATTTTTGTGTGTGCGTGAGGCGATTGTGAACGAGATTGTGCTTTTTTTTATGTGGTTATTTGGTTCTCTGCCTGTTTGTTGTTGATGCATAAAAATGCAACTGTCTTTTGCGTGTTGATTTTGTACTCTGCGACTTTGCTAAAGTCTTTTATCAGTGCAAGAAGGTTTTTGACAGATTCTCTTGGTAAACTGGTGTTTATAAATTCCCCAGCCTGTGGCATTCTGTTACAGCAGCACAAAATAGACTCAGCAGACACTGAGTCTTCACAAAGGCTTCCACCTCTGTTCTTGTCCAAGAACTTGTATAGACTGACAGGGGTGTGTGTGTGTGTGTGTGTGTGTGTGTGTGTGTGTGTGTGTGTGTGTGTAGGGCGTGTGTGTGCGCACGCTCCTCCTTTCTTGAGTCAATGTGATCGTTTCTGTCCCTTCTGTTGTCCACAGCTCGGAAAAAAGACCCATCACACCGCATTGTCACTCTTTGCTCTTGCTTGTCAGTCTCTCGTGTGAGACTTCAAGCTCCTTGAGGCCAACGACTTTACTCATCGGTGTGGCATCATCTCCAAGTGCAGAGCTACAGAGCACTTGAGGGAAGAAATGTTAGCGTACGGAGAACGTGTAAAGACTGTAGAAAGTAGATGAGAGGTCACCAGGAGCTGGGAGGAGAGAGGAGGAAGAGTTATTGCTTAATGGAGACAGAGTTTCCGTTTGGGGTCATGAAAAATTTTGGAAATAGATGGTGGTGATGATTATACAATATTGCAAATGTTACTGATTTTGCAAATGCCACTGAATTGTTCACTTTTTAAATGGTCGAAAGGTCAATTTTATGTTGTGTAGATTTTTTTTTTAAGACACAGGGTCTTGCTCTGTCACCCAGGCTGGAGGGCAGTGGCAAGATCATAGCTCACTGCAACCTCCAACTCCTGGACTCAAGTGATCCTCCTGCCTTAGTTTCCCAAGTAGCTGGAACTACAGGCACACACCACCATGCTTGGCTAATATTTTTTTTTATTTTTTGTAGAGACAGTGCTTGCTATGTTGCCCAGGTTGGTCTCAAATTTCCTAGCCTCAAGCAATCCTCCCACCTCAATCTTCCACAGCACTAGAATTACAGGTGTGAGCCACCACTTTTGGCCTAGATTTTATCATATTGAAAAAAAAATGCTCAAGGCCAGGTGTGATGACTCATGCCTATAATCCTTTGGGAGGCCAAGGTGAGAGGACTGCCTGAGTCCAAGGGTTCGAGACCAGCCTGGGCAACTTGGTGAAACCTCAACTCTACAGTAAATCAAAAAATTAGCTGGATGTGGTGGCACACGCCTGTAGTTCCAGCTACTTGGAGGGCTGAGGGGAAGGATCGCCTGAACCCAGCAGGTTGAGTCTGTGGTGGCCGTGAGCAGTGTGCCACTGCCCTCCAACCTGGGTGACAGAGTGAGATTCCAACTCAAAAAAAAAAAAAAACAG
>NW_007248842.1:23102-38993 GCF_000164805.1 Carlito syrichta
GTTTGAAACCCGCCTGGGCAGCGAGACCTCATCTCTACAATAAATCAAAAAATCAGCCGGGTGTGGTAGCGCATGCCTGTAATTCTGGCTACTCGGAAGGCTGAGGCGGAAGGATCGCCGGAGCCCAGCAGGTCGAGGCTGCGGTGGCCGGGAGTGGCCACTGCACTCCAGTCTGGGCAACAGAGTGAGACTCCAACTCAAAAAAAAAAAAAAAGAAAGAAAGAAAACTCAAAACCCTTTTTGTTTTTGCATAAAACAGAATCAGGTCCTAGCTCAGATAAGTAACAATGAATGGCATTTCACCTACTTGGATGTCCAGTGGGACAGCTAAAATCCCACAGGACAATTCTTCATAGTAAAGGACCGTCCCACACTTAACAGGGTGTCTAGTCTTGCTGGCCAACCTCATTAAATGCCAGTAGGTCTTTCCCTTTCTTGTGATACAAATGCCCCACCAAGCTGCTTCGTCCCCAGGAGGGTAGCATTGCCCCTCTTGAGAACCGCTAAGATTCAGGGCGTGAGAGCCAGGTGGGTGTCTGCATTCTATTCAAGCGAACACCTCAGTCCTAGTTGAGATCAGAGTGCTCTAGGAGGAACCAGCAGGAACCCAGTTCTTTGATGGACCTACACGGAGGATGGGAGACAGGGGAGGAAGTATAACCGAGAATGAATTTAAAAGTGCATTTTAGAGCATCCCCCTTGGTTTCTCCACTCCCCTGTTTCATACCCGCTCCTTTATGCTTTCCCTGGCATCTCTTGATGCCACCACGCTTGCTTTTCCAATTATGTTCTTACTTTAAACATGCCAGGGGCTAACCTTGGAACAAACCATCCATGGAGCCCTGATTGCAGAAACTTCCCACCTGAGGGGAGTCACAGACAACAGATCCACCACCCGGCTATAGTCAAGGTGGCTCCAGCCAGACCCGCAGATGGGCGACTCTTCAAAATGGCCGTGGGAACAAAGACACATAAACCCCGCACCCTGCATACTCCCATATACTTCCCATACCAAGTTTTCCCTTTAAAAGTCCCCGGTAGCCAAGTGTGGTAGCTCACATCTGTAACCTCAGCACTTGGAGAGGCTGAGGCAGGAGGACTGCTTGAGGCCAAGAGCTTGAGACCAGCTTTGGCAATGTAGCAAGACCCCCATCTCTACAAAGAGAGAGAGAGAGAGAGGGAGGAAGGGAAGAAGGAAGGAAGGAAGAAGAAAGGAAAGAAAATGTCCCACAGTAAAACTGAAAATCTGAGATGGCATTTGGGACATTAGTCTGTCATCTCTTCAAATAGTCAGCTCTTGATATCCTCCTTCCAACCAACTCTCTTCTCTAGAGTTTGACTTTCAGGCAACGAACACCTAGACCTGGGTCCACTCACAGAGAGATGCAGGAGCTACAATGGGAGAGCAACTTCCAGCACCCCTCCCTGGCACTGGCGCCTGGTTTCTCGGGCCGCAAGACCCCTTGCAACCCCCTGCCAGAAGGTGAAGCTAGAGAGCTTGGCACATTCGCCAGTTCTGTGGGTCGGCTGGGGTTCAGGCAGGGCTGACTCAGCCCTCACAGATGCCACAGCAGCACAGCTGACTGTGACGATGAAAATAACAGCCACTACTCGTTAATTAATTAGCAAGCGCTTGACTATATATTTTTTTCCACATTTAATGTTAACAACCGATTACAGGTGTGAAAACAAGTTCCCACGGTTGCCAAGAGCTTGGTCAATCAAAAGGCACTGAAACGAGGCAGGGCACAGTCCCAGAGATCCCCGACCACGAAATGCAAATCTCCTGCTGGCGCTGAAGTCTCACTCGGCAGGCCTCCAGCAGCCACAGAGCTCCTTCTCCCCTCCCTGGGGTTGTGGTGACTGCAGCTGCAGAGCTGAGCGCAGAGGGCCATGCAGGGGGTCCCGCCGCTTCCCGCCAGCTACTACCCTGCCCCCAGCCTCTTCTGCTTGTTCCCTCCCACCACAAGGATGGGATCCATGGAGGCGTGCGTGGCTCACCCCCGTGATGCCATCTCAAGGCCTTAAAGACAGGAGAGACAGTGGCTCCTCACAGGATGCTTGGAGATCTCCAACTGTGACTGTCAGCCCGAAGGCGTTGACAGAGGAAACCCGTTGCTTTGCCTCCTAAGAGGCTCTTCCTAAGAGGCTTGGAAACTCAGGCACAAAAGTAGAATTGATTCTGCCTCAGCCTTCCAAATCCAAGTAGCCAGAACTGCAGGCGCATGCTACCACGCCCAGCTAAGTTTTGATTTATTGTAGAGACGAGGTCTTGCCAACTTGCCCGGGCTGGTCTCGAACCCACGGGCCCAGGCAATCTACTCGCCTCGGCCTCCCAAAGCGCTGGGATGACAGGCTGAGCCACCGAGCCAGGCCAAAACAGGAGAGACAGTGGCTTCTCACAGGATGCTTGGAGATCTCCAACTGTGACTGTCAGCCCGAAGGCGTTGACAGAGGAAACCCCTTGCTTTGCCTCCTAAGAGGCTCTTCCTAAGAGGCTTGGGAACTCAGGCACAAAAGTAGAATTGATTCTGCCTCAGCCTTCCAAATCCAAGTAGCCAGAACTGCAGGCGCATGCTACCACGCCCAGCTAAGTTTTGATTTATTGTAGAGACGAGGTCTTGCCAACTTGCCCGGGCTGGTCTCGAACCCACGGGCCCAGGCAATCTACTCGCCTCGGCCTCCCAAAGCGCTGGGATGACAGGCTGAGCCACCGAGCCAGGCCAAAACAGGAGAGACAGTGGCTCCTCACAGGATGCTTGGAGATCTCCAACTGTGACTGTCAGCCCGAAGGCGTTGACAGAGGAAACCCCTTGCTTTGCCTCCTAAGAGGCCCTTCCTAAGAGGCTTGGGGACTCAGACACAAAATTAGAAGTGAATGCCCCTCGGGTTAACCTCTTCCCCACTTTAAGAGAGACCCAAGGGTCCACCCGCTGTCAGTCCCTCCCCCTCGACCACACCCCTTGCCTTTAACCCTTTCCCCGCCATATCCCTCACACCCAGCCCTTACTGGGACTCTACCGCCAGTGAGGCCAGGCTGCTGCCTATGTCATTTCCTTTCTATGCAAAAGATGGGTGGGCAGGGCCAAATCTTCTATGTCCTTTAAGCCAGAGGTCCCCAACCTTTTTTGGCATCAAGGACCAGTTTCGAGGAAGACAATTTTTTCACAGATGGCGAGGTGGGTGGGGGAGGGGAATGGTTTCAGAATGGTTCGAGCACACTACGTTTATTTATTTATTTATTTATTTACTTTTTTTTTTTTGAGTTGGAGTCTCACTCCGTCGCCCAGACTGGAGTGCAGTGGCCGCTCCCGGTCACCGCAGCCTTGACCTGCTGGGCTCCGGTGATCCTTCCCCCTCAGCCTTCCAGGTAGCTGGAACTACAGGCGTGCGCTACCACGCCCGGCTGATTTTTTGATTTATTGTAGAGATGAGGTCTCGCTGCCCAGGCGGGTCTCGAACCCGTGGGCTCAGGCAATCCACTCACCTCAGCTTCCCAAAGGCACGGGATTACAGGCTGAGCCACCAAGCCCGGCTATTTATTTATTTTTGAGTTGGAGTCTCACTCTGTTGCCCAGCCTGGAGGGCCGTGGCATGCTCACAGCCACTCCAGCGTCGATCTGCTGGGCTCTGATGATCCTTCCACCTCAACCTTCCCAGTAGAGGGAACTACAGACGCGCACAACCACGCCCAGCTAATTTTTTATTTATTGTAGAGACACAGTCTCGCCAACTTGCCCGGGCTGGTCTTGAACCCACGGGCTCAGGCAATCCACTCACCTTGGCCTCCCAAAGTGCTGGGATGGCAGGCTGAGCCGCCAAGCCCGGCCACACTACATTTATTGTGCACTTTATTTCAACTATCATTGCATTATAGTATATCATTAAATCATTATACCACTCACTTTTTTAAAAAAGAGACACAAGCCGGGCTCGGTGACTCAGCCTATCATCCCGCGCCTTTGGGAGGCTGAGGTGAGTGGATTGCCTGAGCCCGCGGGTTCGAGACCCGCCTGGGCAGGCGAGACCTCATCTCTACAATAAAATCAAAAAATTAGCCGGGTGTGGTAGCACGCGCCTGTAATTTCAGCTACTCGAAAGGCTGAGGCGGAAGGATCGCCGGAGCCCAGCAGGTCGAGGCTGCGGTGGCCGGGAGCGGCCGCTACACTCCCATTTGGGCTACAGAGTGAGACTCCAACTCAAAAAAAAAAAAAGAATCTAGTGCCAGCCAGGCTCGGTGGTTCAGCATGTAATCCCAGTACTTTGAGAGGCCGAGGCGAGTGGATTGCCTGAGCCAGTGGGTTCGAGACCAGCCCAGGCAACTTGGCTAGACCTCGTCTCTACAATAAATCAAAAAATTAGTCTGGCGTGGTAGCTCACCCCTGTAGTTCCAGTTACTTGGAAGGCTGAGGCAAAAGGATTGCCGGAGCCCAGCAGGTCAATACCGGGGTGGCCATGAGCTTGCCACTGCACTCCAGCCTGGGCAACGGAGTGAGACTCTGACTCAAAAAAAAAAAATAAAGAATCTAATGCCGCCACTGATGTGACAGAAGACAGCTCAGGTGGTAATGTGAGTGTTGGGGAGCAGTTGTATATACAGATGAAACTTCTTTCACTCGCCTGCCGCTCACCTCCTGCTGTGTGGCCCAGTTCCTAACAGGCCACAGACAGGTACCATTCTGTGACCTGTGGGTTGGGGATACCTGCTTTAAGGCCTAGCCCATTCTCCACTGAAATTAATGCCACTACTCATTAGGGCAACTGCCTTTTCCTCACACTTTCATAGCATCTCATTTGATCCTCACCACAACCTTGTCAGGCAGGTGTTATTGTTACTCCCATTGCAGATGAGGGACTATGAGGCCTGAGTCACACCCCTGGAATGTGGCAGAACCTTGGCGCCAGGCCTCTCGCCCCAAACCACAGTGTCCTCAGCAAGGGACGGAAGCGCCTGCCGGTGAGTTCTCTGAGTGAGTCCTGTGACCAGTCATACAATTTGAGAGCACAGCGTCCAAAGTACTTTAGTAGACCCTTCATAAAGTAGCAGGGTTTTGAACTAGATCCCAAAGTACTTAACTAACTTCATGTCCACCAGTCAGTCGAATGTACGGTATTTCAGTAAGACTCAAAGGGCAGGTGTTAATTTTTCGGTTTCATTCAGGGAGCAACACTCTCTAAGAGTCCCATCTGGGTCCCCGGACAGGAGAGGGAGATAGAGAACCCAGCTATGGGTGGCCCCAACCCCTTCATGCCCGCAGTGTAATATTCAGCACAAAGGGGCAGTTTTAAAAGGTACAAGATGCAGATTCAGAGACACATACCTAGACCCAAACAGACAAGGTGCTGAAATGCCAAGCACAGTGGAAATCTCAGGGAATCAAAGTAGCGTAGCATAGATAGATAGATAGAGGATAGGTAAGTAGATATACAGATAGATAAATAGACGATAGGTAGGTAAATAGATAGGTAGATAAATGATAGAGATAGACAAATGATAGATAAATAGATAGATGATAGGTAGATAGATAGATAGATAGATAGATAGATAGATAGATAGATAATAGACTGGTAGACAGATGATAGATGAGAGAGAGAGAGAAAGAGAGAGAAAAGTATTCTGATTCAGAAGTCATGAGGATTCTGGCAGGTGAGGTTCAATGTTCTCAAGATCCAGGCCAGCGTGGCTGTCCACACTGCTACCCAGTGTCTTGCTGCGTTGAAACAAGGGGCAAAACCACCAACTTCATCACAGAACGTGATGTGTCGAGACAGGTGGAAAGCCCAAAGTGAATCATGAGTCTTAGGGGGTCCAGCCAACAGGAAAATCCAGACGTGGGGTTGCCAAACCAGGTGGAGCAAGCTGAGCCCAGCAGGTCATAGAGAAGTAGTGCCTGGAATCATCATAGGTGTCCAGCTCCCAGCAACTTGTCATCCCATGTCTCCTACTGTGCATGGGCTCAGGCTGTGTTTGCCAGTCTGCAGGGGCTTGCCGTGTAGATACGTCATCACTTTAGGAGCTGACTTCAAGGGGACAGACACTAGCTCACACAACAAATAAGTGAAGGCACCAGCAAACAGCACTCCTCTTTTTTTTTTTTTTTGAGACGCAGTCTTACTCTGTCGCCCAGGCTAGAGTACAGTGGCACACTCATGGTCACCCCAGCATCAACCAGCCAGGCCCGGCAATCCTTCCGTCTCAGCCTTCCAAGTAACCGGAACTACAGGCATGGACTACCACGTCTGGCAAATTTTTTATTTATTGTAGAGACGAGGTCTTACTGAGTTGCCCAGGCTGATCTCGAACCTGCGGGCTCAGGCAATCCACTCACCTTGGCCTCTCAAAGTTCTGAGATGACAGACTGAACCACCAAGTCCGGTCAGCACTCCTCTCTTAACAATCAATCTGTTGCTTTCTCTTCTGGATCCCTGGGATTGGAGAAAGTCAGATGGTTTTGAAGAGGGCAATTGTCAAACTGTACATGTTCTGAATGGTCTTCAACACTCCTGCTACAGTCGGAATGCTGGTGTCTCTACCTACATTATGTGCTGGAAACTAACCTTCAGCGGGAAGGTATTAAGAGATAAGACTGTCTATGGTCACACCACCCTGAAGGTGCCCGGTCTCTTCTGATCTCAGAAGCTAAGCCTGGTTAGTACTTGGATGGGAGGCCACCTGAGAATACCAGGTGTGGTAGCCTTAAAGAAAAAAGAAGAAGGAGAAGGAGAAGGAGAAGGACCTTTGGGAGATTGTTAGGCCATGAGGGTTCTGTCCTAATGACTAGGGTTAGCACCCTTATAAAAGTGGCTAAAGGGAGTGTGTTTGACCCTTTCTTCATGCAAGGATGCAACAAGACACTAACTATCTTTGAAGCAGAGAGCAATCCCTCATCAGACACTGAATCTGCTGTCACCTTGACTTTGGACTGCCCAGCCTCTAGAACTGTGAGTAACAAATTTCTACTGTTTATATATTACCCAGTCTAAGGTATTTTGTTATACTGGCCCAAAGGGACTAAGATAACTCCAGAGTGAGGTGTAATTACTCTTCCTTCTGGAAGTCTTGGGATTACACGTCATCACTATAGACAAGAAGGACCCTTGTACAGCTTTTAGAATCTCAAGCTAGAACTGCTCCCAAGGAGAATACTACAGTCAACCCCATGTCCCCATAAGGCTGAGCCCTGTTTCCTGGAGAGCAGATACAACCTAAAGTATGTACAAAGGAGATCACAAAGCAAGATCAAGCCCTTTGTCTCTTTTTTATAATAATTTTTTTATTCTTGGCCAGGCATGGCCCACACCTATAATCCCAGCACTTTGAGAAACCGAAGAAAAAGGATTGCTTGGGCCCAGCCTGGGCAACAAAGCAAGACCTCATCTCTACAAGAAAATATAAGCCAGGCATGGTGGCACATGCCTATAGTCCCAGCTACTCAGCAGACTGAAACTGAAAGATCACTTGAGTCCAGGAGGTCGAGGCTACAGTGAGGCATATCATGCCATTCCATTCCAGCCTGGGCAATGGAGTGAGACCCCAACTCAAAAATAATATAATATAATATAATATAGTATAGTATAATATAATATAATATAATATACTGGACTCGGTGGCTCTGCCTGTAATCCCAGCACTTTGGGAGGCTGAAGCGAGTGAATTGCCTGAGCCCGAGGGTTCAAGACCAGTCTGGGCAACTTGAGGAGACCTCGTCTCTACAATAAATCAAAAATTAGCCAGGCGTGATAGCACATGCCTGTAGTTCCAGTTACTTGGAAGGGTGAGGTGGAAGGATTGCCAGAACTCAGCAGCAGGTCGAGGCTGCTGTGGCCAGGAGCGGCCACTGCACTCCAGTCTGGGCGACAGAGTGAGACTCCAACTAAAAAATATATGTGTGTGTGTGTGTGTGTGTGTGTGTGTGTGTGTGTGTGTGTGTGTGTATTACATATATATGATATCAATCTTTTTTTAGTTTAAGTCTCACTCCATCTCCCAGGCTGGAGTGCGGTAGCACACTCACAGCCACCCCAGCATCAACCTGCTGGGCTCCGGTGATCCTTCTGCCTTAGCCTTCCAAGTAGCCGTAACCATAGGTGCGCACTACCCCACCCACCTAATTTTTTAAATTTATTATAGAGACAAGGTCTCACCAAGTTGTCCAGGCTGGTCTCAAAATGTCAAAATGACATTATAGACAAATTAGTAGAACTCGAAAATAAAGGAAAAAGTTGGCGCACACTATCAACATTCCAAATCAAACTCTTTCTTTAGTTCAAGTTCATTTCCTATTCATTTCCTTGGTGTACATCATGTTTATGCAGCGGAAATCGTAACTTACAATTATCACTTACAATTAAGCCATAAGTACTTTTTTATGTTGTTGCAGAGTCCTCCTAATGGACGTTGACTCTGTGTATCTCGCAGGAGTTTACACTGCGTAATTCAGCCAATTCCTTCCCCATTTATGAACTGTTAGATTGTTCTCAGTTCTCACTAGTGGACCTAAAAATACGATGCACACGTTGGTGCAACACTCAGATCACTATTCGGGATCGGAGCCCAAGAGTCTAAAGGGAGGTCCTGACAGGCTTTCAGGCAGCTTCTTCCATGAGATACTGCACCCTGGGAGGGGACCCGCTCTGGCCTAGTGGGAGAGAGATGGTGGGATGGGAGGGAGGGGTGACGGCAAGAAAAATGGAAATTGTGTCTGTTCTAAAACTGACCTGAGGCAACGCTTCTCATCTTTTTAGAGAGGAGTGAACCGTCAGAGGAGGAAGGTGTCAGGTAGAGGAAAAGTCTTAGGAGGCCTGGGACAAAACTATGTCCCTTCCTGATCCAGGTATGAAAACCACTGTGGCCTTGGGTCAGGAAGGAGGGAAGCTTCGGCTGGTCATGCCCACAAAAATGACCCAGAAGCAGCACTTTCCAGGGGGTGGGACAGCAGGTGTGGGGTAAGCGGCCCCCCTCCCATGGTTATAAGCGAGGACCCCACCAGCAGGCGGGAACAAGGCAGGAGTCTCCATCCTCGGCACAAGCGAGGCCACTGACAAGGGTCTCCAACAACTGATGGCTGTGGGGGTAGGAATCTGGAGCAGGGGCTTGAGATCCTGCAGCTACAAGGGTGGCCCAGCGAGTGTGCAGACTGGGCATTCATGATAGCGGGCTCTCATGTATACCCTCGGCCAGAGAGGCTGGGAAGAGTCAAGGGTTTCAACATTTTTTCCTTTTGGATTGTTTTCCTAGGATAGCGTCCCAGAAGCAGGATCACGGGGTTAAAGGGTAGAAAGGACCTTTCCCCGTGGAATTGCAAGAGCCAGTTCTCAGGCCCGGCTACCATGCTTTTCCTGCCCCGGTCCCAAGGACTCACCACATTCCTCTTCAGCGCTGTCACCTTTCGCTACCCCACAGTCTGTCTCTCCCTCCAAGACCACTTGCCCCTGTCCCCAGTTCTGTACTTTCTCACTATCCTTGAAAACAAACCCATGGGTCCTCTTCACCTTAAGCGTCACTACAAGGGCATAGTAAAGGAATGACTGAAATTTGGGGGGTTGTTTTTTTTTTTGAGTCGGAGTCTCACTGTCGCCCAGGCTGGATTGCAAGGGCACGCTCCTGGCCACCGCAGCCTCAACCTGCTGGGCTCCGGCGATCTTTCCACCTCAGCCTTCCAAGTAGCCAGAACTGCAGGTGCACACTATCACGCCCAGCTAATTTTTGATTTATTGTAGAAATGAGGTTTCGTCAAGTTGCCCGTGCAGGTTTCAAACCCGCAGGCTCAGGCAGTCCACTCACCTCGGCCTCCCAAAGCATTGGGATGACAGGCTGAGCCACCTTGCCTGGCTGGTTTTTTTGTTTTTAAGGGGAAAAGGGCTGGGCATGGTACTCATGCCTGTAATCGCAGCACTTTGGCAGGTCAAGGCGGGAGGATCGCTTGAAGCCAGAAGTTCAAGACCAGCCTAGGCAGCAAATCGAGACTTCATCTGTACAAAAAAAAATCAAAGAATGAGCCAGGCAAGGTAGTACGCCTGTAGTGTTCGTTACTCAGAAGGCTGAGATGGGAGGATTGCCTCAGCTCAGCGAGGGAGAGGCTGCAATGAGCTGTGATTGCGCCACTGCATTCCAGCCTAGGTGACAGAGTGAGACCCTGGCTCAAAAAAAAAAAAAAGGCGGAAGAAGGGCACAAAAGCTTAGAAGCCTTACTAAATTGTGATAGTCATAATCCCTCACGAACAATCCCTAATTCTTTCTCGAGATGAGCACTAGTTATCCATTTAAGACAGCAAATGCTCTTAACGTGGGGTCCATGTTGAAGATTCAGGGGGTGTATGTCGACCAGGGTCTGGCTTGGAAAACTAAGCCTCCCCGATTATTTTAACATGCTATTTAAACATGAGCCAAGGAATGGACTGCCAACGCTTGATGTTCACCAACAGAAACCAGGAGAGGCAAGGAAGGAATCTCCTCCAGAGCTATCCGAGAGAGCACAGCATTGCCCGCACCTTGATCTTTGACTTCCAGACTCTAGAACCCTGGAGCGATACATTTCTGTTGCCTTAAGCCTCCCAACTTTTGATGGTTTGTTATGGCAGCCAAGGGGACAGTACCCAAGGCTGCTGGTGTATCTGCGGTGACACGATGAGGCTGGTTCTGGGAGTGTGGAAGCCGCTGGAAGCTGGACCCAACTGCCCTGGAATCCCCTGCCACTGGGAAGATGACATATTCTGGTTTGCAGGACGCCAACAGAGATGCAAACGGAGGATGCTTCTCTCTCTTCTAGCCTTCTCATCTTTCCTGTTTGCCCCTTGGCCAATGCCATGGCCAGCTGTCAGGGGAGAGACGTGGTGAGCAGAGTTCCGGCATCACACCGCTCACAATGGCTAGAGGATGGGGAGATGAAGACCAGAGCTCAATAACCAGTATGGTGCATGCGAACTTGAATGGGAAGAAAATGACATCTCCATGTTTATTCACCTCTCTCTCTCTCTGAGTTATGGCATTTTCTTCCGTCATGAACAGAGACCAAAAATAAACAAATAAAACGACAGTAGCCAGGCACGGTGGCTCAACCCTGTAATCCCAGCACCTTGGAGGCGGAGGTTGAGAGGATTGCCTGAGCCCACGGGTTCGAGACCTGCCCTGGTCAACTTGGCGAAACTTCATCTCTACAATAAATCAAAAATTAGCCAAGTGTGGTAGCACGTGCCTGTAGTTCGGGCTACTTGGAAGGCTGAAGCGGAAAGATCCCCCGAGCCCAACAGGTCGAGGCTGTGGTGGCTGTGAGCGTGCTACTACACTCCAGCCTGGGCAACGGAGGGAGACTCTGACTCAAAAACCAAAAACCAAAACAACAACAAAAAATCCCCACAGTAGTGTCAGGAGTACCTGTGACTCTGTCACTAATATTTTCGTAGCCCGTGTGAGTCACTGCAGATATTTCAAATTATCTTTTATGTCCATCGTCACTCCTTAAAAATTATAGTAGGTTTTAGATTTGCTGTCAGATCTAGCATGCTAAAGTGTGGATAGGAATTCAAATATGTGACTGACGTGATTTTGTGTTTTGATGTTTTTATAACCTTTACTTAGTATATGGTTCTCTTTTGTACTTCTGTTTTTATTACAGCTGATGCGTTGAAAAACATTACTTATCTGGCTGGGCGCAGTGGCTCACGCCTGTAATCCCAGCACTTTGGGAAGCTGAGGTAAGAGGAACGCTTGAGCCCAAGAGTTCAAGACCAGCTTGAGCAACATAGTGAGACCTTGTCTCTACAAAAAATACAAAAGTTAACCAGGTATGGTGGCATGCCCCTGTAGTCCCAGCTATTCAGAAGGCTGAGGTGGAAGGATCGCCTGAGTCCAGGAGTCGAGGTTGAAGAGAGCTGTGATCATGCCACTGCACTCCAGCTTGGGTGACAGGGTGAGACTCGAACTAAAAAAAAAAGGAAGAAAGCTCTTATTTGGAAAAGATGCCCAAAGACCACCAGACCAATAAAGGGCTGCCTCAGCAGGGCTGCTGTGAGCTAACCAACATAAAGCACGTAAACCAGGACCTGGCATACAGTAAGTGCTCTATAAATGGTGGCTCAAAGAGATGCCTTTAGTCTACCCACACTTTTCTGGGTACCATGGGAAATACAAGCTCTGGTCTCCACCTTCTGGAATATGGTATTCAAATTGTGCTTCCTGGATCCTTGGGAGTTCTCTGAACTGTGTTCATGGCTGCCATGGACAGTGAGAAGGTTGAAGAGGAGATGAGGAAGGTGGTGAAGAGGTGAGGAAGTCAGTGAGGAGGTGAGAAGGCCAGTGAGGAGATGAGGACGAGAGGAGGTTGGTGAAGGGGTGAGGAGTTCAGTGAGCTGACAGCACTTACTCCCTGCCCCACTGAAGACAAGAACCTTCGCTTTCTTTGAATGTAGACATTGAGTTTTCCAAACAGATTGCATTTGAAGAAAACATCCAAGCAAGGCTATAAAGATTGTGAAAACCAAAGATCTTGGAACATGCCGTGTCCATGGAGACTCAGGAATGCAGCCAGCAGGCCATCCCACCAAACTGAACGGGACTAAGTTGTGTGCCAGGGTCACAGAAGGAAACCAGCAATACCCACTCATATGGGTTATTAGAGAAGAGTGTCACGAGGGATTATTGGCACAGCTAGGGTTTGGGAAACCCAGGGAGGGCTAGCAGGATGCCTTGGGTCGTTACCACCCATAGATCTGCAGAAGGAAAGGAAAGGGTTTCTGGAATCTGTAGAGGGTGGATTTATGGAGAAACTCTGACAGCAGCTGAAGCCTTTGCAGAGGGATATCTCCAGGCTCTGGGAACTTTGGTAGGGAGGCCCAGGAGAATTGACACTCCATTCACACTCTCTTTCTACTCTTCAGTCCCTTGCCAATACCTCCCAGTGGCCAAACCCAAGCAGACGCCAGAGGGCAGGGAAACTACTGGTGCAGCCTTAGCGGTGGGCTGGTCAGTAAATATTTAACAAGTTCTGGCCAGGCTCGGTGGCTCAGCCTGTCATCCCAGCACTTTGGGAGGACGAGGCGAGAGGACTGCCTGAGCCTGTGGGCTTGAGACCAGCCTGGGCAACTTGGCGAGACCTCGTCTCTACAATAAATCAAAAAATTAGCCAGGCGCGGTAGTCTGAGCCTGCAGTTCCGGCTACTTGGCAGGCTGAGGCAGAGGATCACCTGAGCCCAGCAGGTTGACGCTGGAGTGGCCGTGAGCATGCCACTGCACTCCAGCCTGGGTGACGGAGTGACACTCCAACTCAAGGTAAAAAAAAAAACCAAAAAACAAGTTCTGAGGCGCCTGTGTGCACACGCATGCTAATTTGTAGGTTTTATGCCAGTTTCCACAGTGTAAATATTCCTACCATGGTCACCAGACATGGAATTCGGAGGAGAGGCCCACAGTCAGCTCTCACGGGCTCCAGTGCACTGAGCGGACCATGTGGGTCAGTCCCCAGGGCACAGGCAGGGTGGAGGAGGAAGGAGCATGGATCCAGAAGGGCAAACAAAATGGCCGGTACTGCCGGGACTGCCCGGGTCAGGCCAAGGGTTGTGACATCCGGACCAAGGGCGTCAGTGCCTCCACCTTTACCGGCCACACAACGGCCATTTCCAAGGCCAATATGGAAAGTTTAAGCAGAATAAGGATTCAGCAGGTCAAAAATGTAGGGGAGAGTGGGAATAAGATGGGAGACAGAGAGAGAGAGAGGCAGACAGGCAGACAGACAGACCGATGGAAGAGGGAGGAAGAGGGAGCAGGGAGGCTAAGAGATGGAGAGACAGAGGGAGAGGAAGGAAGGGAGGGGAGGGAGGGAAGGAGAAAGGAGGAGAAAGGGAGGGAGATGGAGAGGGAAGGGTGGGGGAGCGGGGGAGAAAGAGAAAGGTGAATTCGGTTCTAGACCAAGGCTGGGAAAAGTCCAGGGCTAGCGTGAGGAGGTGAAAGGTGAGACTGTGTTTCTCCAAGTTCAACTAACTGCTTCTGATGGCACAGCAGTGTCTTGTGGCCAGCTAGGGGTGGATCCCACAGAGAAAGGAAGGGTGACAAACTAGAAACAGGTGTCCCTGGGTGGGGCCAAGACATCAAATACCATCTGGCACTAAGCTCCGAGTCTCAGAGGTCACCGTGTCCTCCTGTCACCTGCAGGCGTGGGAGTGGTCACAGAGTCATTTACCCAACTGTCCCTGACCCCATGTGGGGCCATCTTGGCAGAGCCATGGCTAAAGAGACAGGGACTTGGCAGGGCTAAGGACCGGCTCCGTGGGTCCCGCCGCTGTTCTTTTTTACGCGGAAGCACAACCCGACACTCTGGGCAGAAAAACCAGAGTGAAATGGGCAGTCGCCAGTGCCTGCCCACCAGTCCTGCTACTACCGGTCTGCCCGCCATCACCGTTCCCCATGCCAGCGTCTCAAGTTTTCCTTCCAAGGATGTCACGAAAACTGGCTCTGGAAGTTCTTTACATAGTGTAGCTTCTTCGTCTTAAGACAAAGACACAAGTCCATAGGTTGGGACACAGGCAGTCCCAGTAAGGCAGAGTAGCTAGCACAGGTTAGACATAGATAGACACATTTTCTGCAGGCAGGTTTTAGGAAGTGTTCGGACTTTTTTTTTTTTTTTTTGAGTTGGAGTCTCGCTCTGTTACCCTCAACCTCAGCCTTCCAAGTAGCTGGAACCACAAGTGGGCACCACCACACCCAGCTAATTTTTTGATGTATTGTAGCGACGAGGTCTTGCCAAGTTGCCCAGGCTGGTCTCGAGCCCCTGGGCTCAGGCAATCCTCACGCCTCCACCTCCCAAAGTGGTGGGATTACAGGCGTGAGCCACCAGGCCTGGCTCAGACATTTCTAAAACTACATTTTACTGCAGGCCAAGCTGGCAGCCTACGCTGCCCGCTCTGCAAATCAAAAGAAAACTCCACTAGATGTAAAACTAAGACAGCCTAACCTTTCAATTTATGTTTTAACATAATAATCATTAAGAATCTTTCAGGTTCCACTGGGTTCCATGGCTCAGCCTGTAATCCCAGCACTTTGGGAGACTGAGGAGCGTGGATTGCCTGAGCCCGCGGATTCGAGACCACCCCGGCAGCAAGACCTCATCTCTACAATAAATCAAAAATCAGCCAGGCGTGGTAGTGTGCACCTGTAGTTCTGGCTACTTGGAAGGCTGAGATGGAAGGATTGCCGGAGCCCAGCTGGTCAACACTGGGGTAGCCATGAGCCTGCCACTGCACTCCAGCCTGGGCGATGCAGTGAGACTCCAACTCAAAAAAAAAAAAAAAAAAAAAAAAAATTTTCAGATTCCTGTCAAAGGTGAAAGGTCAGTAGGACTCCTTAACTAACCAAAGCCACAGAAATAGTAATAAAACCACCTTTTAAGGGGAACTTGTGAATTAGAAATGTCTGTCAGGTCTCCTGCAAAAGACAATGTACTGGTCAGGAAAAGACCACTCCTTCCATCAGGAGTAGAGATGTCAGTCTCCAGAGTGGGATTACCTAGACTCCACACTTTTAAGCATATCAATCATTGGGCAGATAGATGAGGTCTATGTAAAAAGCAAAAGACTCAGTTTTTCCCTCCATGCCGGCTCTGGCATGTCTCTCTATCTTTCTCCTTCCCACAGTTCATTTCTCTAATGTGCTGTGTTTTCAAACTTTGCTGACTGCTCTGAAAAAATCAGTTCAGGGTCGAGTCAAAGAACCCACAGGTTTGCGTAACATCCCACCCGGCATCACCAGTGAGAAGCATTGTCCTATTCTCCAGATAATCTCCTTCTCCAGTTCTCACTCCTGGATTTCATGTGGCAATTAAGGCAAGTAGTACTTTGGGAGGCCATGGTGGGAGGATCGCTTGAGGCCAGGAGTTCAAGACCAGCCTGGGCAACATAGTG
>NW_007248842.1:39013-40125 GCF_000164805.1 Carlito syrichta
ACATAATAATCATTAAGAATCTTTCAGGTTCCACTGGGTTCCATGGCTCAGCCTGTAATCCCAGCACTTTGGGAGACTGAGGAGCGTGGATTGCCTGAGCCCGCGGATTCGAGATCCACCTGGGCAGCGAGACCTCATCTCTACAATAAATCAAAAATCAGCCAGGCGTGGTAGCGCGCACCTGTAATTCCGGCTACTCGGAAGGCTGAGGCAGAAGGATCGCCAGAGCCCAGCGGGTCGAGGCTGTGGTGGCCGGGAGCGGCCACTGCACTCCAGTCTGGGCGACGGAGTGAAACTCCAACTCAAAAAAAAAAAAAAAAAAATTAGCCTAGCTACTTGGGAGGCTGAGGCAAGAGGATCACTTGAGCCCAGGAGGCTGAGGTTACAGTGAGCTATGATTATGCCATTGCATTTCCTGGGTGACAGAGCAAGACCCTTTCTCAAACAAAGAAAGACAAGTATAGCGTGAATAGAGTTGGCAAGTGGCAGGGCCTTGGGCTTGATGTGACATGCAGCAGCGTCATGACCCTGCCGTGGATATAGAGTCTGGCCCTCGAACCAGAGAAATGACACAACAGTAAAATCTTCCCTTCCTCCCTGCTACCGACCCCAGCTTTACCTATCTCCTTTTTTATCTCAGAATGATGCAGTGCTGAACTGGTAATGTACATTTCAGTTGACAGCCCCTCTTTCTTAAGATTAGAGGAAGATACTAACTGCATCCACTCCTACTGTTTATGGGAAAGCAAGGACGCTAGGCAGACCTCTCATCGGAGGGTCATTAAAGAGAATAAAAGCACCAGGGGACTCATGAAAATATGCTGGGGCGTAAAAGACAGAGAACACAGCACTCAGGATGCAGAGGCAGGAACAGTGTAGTCTTGAGCATTATTTGATACTCCAGGCAGAGGGAATGAGAGCATACAGCGGGCCATAAAGCAAGATTTGAACAAAAACCGGGAAGGACTGAAATGTCAGTGGATCTGGCCAAAAGGCAGAGAAATAGCAAGGGAAGTGGATGAGGTGGGGGAAAAAATGGAAAACTAAAAAGCCAGTAAGCCAGGCTCGGTGGCTCAGCCTGTAATCCCGCGCCTTTGGGAGGCTGAGGTGAG
>NW_007248842.1:40145-42891 GCF_000164805.1 Carlito syrichta
TCCAGTCTGGGCGACAGTGAGACTCCAACTCAAAAAAAGAAAAAAAAAAAAAAAGCCAGTAAGACATTTTTAATCTGCATTCCCATTAGAAAAGCGCAGACACAAAACTGGAAAACACAACCCCAGTGTAAAGAACATTTGCCAAGCTCTGCGATAACATAAAAGAAATAGATGACAGGATGAAAACGAACAGATCTAAAGACTCCAGAGGCCACTATATTGTCTTTGAAGGAGAAACAGGGACTGAAGAAACAAAAGCAGAGTCCTAGATGGTGTACAATAAGAGAGGGTTTTCTTTCATTTCCTTTGAACAGAATTGCATGGGGTAGTGCCTAAAATCTCAGTCTTTAGAGTGACATAGACCTGAGTTCAAATCTCCTCTCTGTGGTTGACCTCCTTTGTTCCTTGAACCTTAATTTCTTGATCTGCAAGTTGGGGCTAATAATAGCTATCACCACCTAGGGCTGTCATCAGGTCATGCATAGGGAGCACTTAGCACTGAATCTGCCATATCAACCTCTCAAAGCTCACTGAGATCAGACCAGTCACTTGCTGTAATTCCAGCACTTTGGAAGGCAAAGGCAGGAAGATGGTTGGAGGCTAAGAGTTTAAGACCAGCCTGGGCAGCAGAACAAGTTCCTGTCTGTACCAAAAAAATAAAAAACAAAGGAGCTCACTGAGCACTAAGCAAAGTTAATGACAAGAAACCAACTCATGGATACCTGTGATGAAATTTGCAAATGACAGCCAGGCGCAGTGGCTCACGCATGTCATTCCAGCACTTTGAGGGGCGGAGGTGAGAAGATTGCCTGAGCCCAAGAGTTCAAGACCAGCCTGGGCAACTTGGTGAGACCCCGTCTCTACAATAAATCAAGAAATTAGCCAGGCATGGTGATATGTGCCTGTGGTTCCAGCTACCTGGAGGGTTGAGGTAGAAGGATCACCTGAGCCCAGCATGACATGACAGCAGTGGCCATGAGCATACCACTGCACTCCAGTCTGGGCGACAAAGAATCCAACACAAAAAAAAAAGAAAAAGAAATTTGCAGTATCAAGGTCACTAAAAAGAAAGAAAACCCATCTACCTTCACCCTCCCCCATAAAACCACATTAAGTGCCACTGTGGCAGAATGCGGCAAATGCTCAAATATATTTCTTGTATGATTGAGTGAATGAATGCAGAAACATATGAGTAGCTGCTTCAGGATCAGCACTTGGCCCCATGGCAATCACCTGGAATGACAGAATGTCTCCCACTAACCCTGTGGCAGAAAGGGGGGTTGGTAGCAGTTAAAGGTATTTCCTTTTGAAAGACAAGTGGCAAACTTTACGACCTGCCAGGCGCCAGGCAGGTTTTGTTTAAGATGGATTACCTGAGCCCACGGGTTCGAGACCCGCCTAGGCAACTTGGCGAGACCGCATCTCTACAATAACTCAAAAATTAGCCAGGCGTGGTAGCGCACACCTGTAGTTCCAGCTACTTGGAAGGCTGAGGCGGAAGGATCGCCGGAGCACAGCAGGTCGAGGCTGTGGTGGCCGGGAGCAGCCACTGCACTCCAGTCTGGGCGACAGAGTGAGACTCTAACTCAAAAAAAAAAGAAAGGCCATTTCATGGAAATGCAAAAGAGTAACTAACTTACAAACTTATCCAAACCCCTCTTTTGAAGTTAACAGTTTACAGCCCTGCAGTTCCTGGAAACCATTTGTTCTTTGAAAAATCTGATTTTGCTGAGTACAACCTTGTAAGATTCCAAAGGAATATGTAATCGCTCAACCCGACCCCTCCTTACCTAAACGAAGGTATAAGACCCACTTCGCCCATTCTGGGGGGCTCGATTTGGATGCATTAGCCCTTGAGCCCACCGACGTAATAAAGTTGCCACTTCCTATAATAGTCTTGGTGTCACGGTCTCTCTATTTTCCCGCTACACCACGAGAATATGTGTCAACCACTAGTTCTGAAGCTATTAAATAGTTACTCAAGATTATGGACTATGTCAAATCATTATTCCAGTATGAAAACAACAAAGAAACAGTCTGAGCTATATCATCTCTGTATCTTTCTTTCTTTTTTTTTTCTTTTTTTTTTTTTTGAGTTGGAGCCTCACTCTGTCGCCCAGGTTGGAGTGCAGTGGCAAGCACGGCCACCCCAGCATCAACCTGCTGGGCACCAGCAATCCTTCCACCTCAGCCTTCCAAGTAACCAGAAACACAGGTGTGTGCTACCACACCTAGCTAATTTTTTATTTATTGTAGAGACAAGGTCTCACCAAGTTGCCCAGGCTAGTCTCGAAGCCACAGCCTCAGGCAATCCACTCGCCTTGGCCATCCAAGGAGTTTATGGAAACCAAGACATACGACAAATGAACAATTTGTGCTTTGGGCTTGGGGAGTGGGCATTAAAATATATTCTATGTAGAACAAAGCCTAAACAATAATCCGAAATATGATTACAAAACAGAATGCAAATGTCAAAAAATAATCATAATTCGAGATGAGACTCTAGATTATGCCAACAAAGTTAGATTGAATGAAAGTAGATGGAAGTAAAGGCATGATAAGTTTTTCATCTTACCTAAGGGTGAACCTATAGATATGGTTTCCTTCTTGCCATTGGTGATACCAGAAATATGGATCGAGGATTTATTTTTTATTTATTTATTTTTGAGTTGGAGTCTCACTCTGTCACCCAGACTGGAGCGCAGTGGCCGTTCCCGGCCACCGCAGCCTCGACCTGCTGGGCTCC
>NW_007248842.1:43194-47778 GCF_000164805.1 Carlito syrichta
GCCTGTAGTTCCGGCTCCTTGGAAGGCTGAGGCAGAAGGATCACCGGAGCCCAGCAGGTCAAGGCTGCGGTGGCCAGAAGCGTGCCACTGCACTCCTTCCTGGGCGACAGAATGAGACTCCAACTCAAAAAAATAAATAAATAAAAATAAAATAAATAAAATAAAATGAAAATGTGTATTACTTAGGATGGGCTAAAAACCTAACCAGTCATAGTGGCTTACACCTGCAATCCCAGCACTTTGGGAGGCCGAGGTTGGAGGATCACTTAAACCCAGGAGTTGGAGAACAGCCCGGGCAACATAGTAAGCCTCATCTCTACAAAAAACAAAAAACAAAAAAATTAGCTAGGCGTGGTAGTATATGCCTGGAGTCCCTGAGGCAGGAGGATCGCTTGAGCCCAGGAGTCCAAGGCTGCAGTGAGCTGTGATCGTGCCACTGCACTCCAGCCTAGGCAACAGAGACTCTGACTCAAAAAAAAAAGAAAAAGGTAGCTTGTGCCTGTAGTTCCAGCTACTTGGAAGGCTGAGGTGGAAGGATTGCCGGAGCCCAGAAGGACGACGCTGGGGTGACTGTCAGTGTGCCACTCCACTCCAGCCTGGGCGATGGAGTGAGACTTCAACTCAAAAAAAAAAAAAATCTCATCATCTCAGTGACGTGTCATAGTAAAATTGGTTTCTTGCTCACGGCATAGTCCGATGCAAGCCATGGGAAGGGAATGGGGAAGAGGCCACAAGACCCCACCCAGAGGCGAGGAAAGCAAGAATTGCCGCTTAGCTATATACCCAGGAAGAGGAGGAGGGCGTGGATGACAAAGGGCACCAGCAACCTGGCCACCAAGTACTTGTGCTTCCTTTCTCCCACACAGGGAAGGCACACCTCTTTCCACATCCATGCTGTATTAGTCAGGCTTCTGTTGGGAAGTCAGAGGCTGGTCAAGTATTTCCAACTAGGGAATTGTGGGAGACCAGAATATGCCACTCCCCAAATATGAGGGTTTGCTGAGCTGAAGGCAATTAAGAAGACGACGACCCAGGAAAGCTCTTTGTCCTACCACTATTGGCCTAAAAGCTGGGCACATATTTACAAAAGTACATACTTAGAAGTATGTACTTAGAAGTACATAAGTACTGCCTCCTCCAGTCCTTTCCACCAGAGAGAACAAAGGTCAGCCACTGAAGGTCTCTAGGCCCTTATCAGTCTGGAGAAGATATCAGAGGAGTTTACAAGAATAAGCTTCATTAACGAGCTTTTATCTGCCATTTATTTGCCTTCCTGTAAGTTACTGCCCCTAGAGATTCAAAGTCCTTTTCCTTTGGCTTGTCACTTCTCTAAAAATGTCCTGTCCTTTGTTGAAGATGCTATATAAACTGGAGTTCAAAGCCACCTCTTGAGAACGACTCATTCTCTGGGTGTCTCTCATGGATATGTGAAATACACATGTTAATGAATGTCAAGGCTCAGAGCAGTGGCTCAAGTCTGTAATCCCAGCACTTTGGGAGGCTGAGACAAGAGGATCACCTGAGGCCATGAGGTCAAGATGAACCTGGGCAACATAGCAAGACTCCATCTCTACAAATAATAAGAAGAATGAAAGAGGCCAGGTGTGGTGGCTTATGTCTGTAATCCCAGCACTTTGGAAGGCCGAGGCAGGAGGATTGCTTGAGCCCAGGAGATTGAGACTTCGTCTCTACAAAAAAGAATAGTCGCCAGGCATGCTGGTGTATGCCTGTAGTCCCAGCTCCTCAAGAGACTGAGGCAAAAGGATCACTTGAGCCCAGGAGGGCAAGGCTGCTGTGAGCTGGTATGGCACCACTGCACTCCAGAAAAGAACAAACAGAAGAAGAAAAACTTCTGTTTGCTTTCTCTTATTAATCTGTCTTTTGTTACAGACAGACTCCATTCCAACTAAGAATCTACAAGAGTTCTTCCTCCCACAGAATGCAATCCAGAGATATGGGTACTTGCAGAATCTTTAGAAGGTCTAAGCAAGCAGAGGTCAGGGAAAACTGGTTGGTTTTTGGGAACTGAAATCGCAAGAGGCTGCCAATAACTATCTAAGCTGTCAGAAGTTCCAAAGCAGGCAACATGCACGCTCTCAATGCTGCAAACGTGGTGTAGCACAGAAACCAGGAGCTGGCCATCTGCCCTCAGGTCTGTCTGCTGCTGCTGGAACACGTCTTCTCTTCCACCACCCTCATCTCACACGAGAACTTCTTACTGGCAGAATGTAAGTGGAACCTGATGGTAAAGGATTCTGAAGAATAAGAGCTCAGGAGGGAGCAGAGATAATGACAAGCTGACAACAGACCTCCCATATTGCTGTTTGGAAAATCATAGAAAACATAGCACAGTCGATTCTCATTATTTGTGGCAATTATGTTTTATGAAGCTGCTGCAAACACTGACTTTGCAAAACTGAGCTGCTTCTAAGTATTAAAAACAAAAAAGGCTGGGCACAGTGGCTCATGCCTAAAATCCCAGCACTCTGGAAGGCCGAGGTGAGAGGACTGCCTGAGCCCATGGGTTCGAGACCAGCCTAGGCAACATGGCAGGACCTTATCTCTACAATAAATCAAAAAATTAGCCGAGTGTGGTGGTGCATGTGTGTAGTTCCAGCTATTTGGAAGGCTGAGACGGAAGGATCACCTGAGTCCAGCAGGTCGAGGCTGCGGTGGCCATCAGTGTGTCACTGCATTCTAGCCTGGGCGACAGAGTGAGACTGACTCAACCCCCACCCCGAAAAAAACAGGGTTAGGTGCCTATGAGTCTCTCTCTGATTACATGTTCACCAGCTGATGAGCACATAACCTTGTTGTATATGTGTTTCTGTTTGAAGACACTTTGTTGAATGTACATGGCTGGTTCATTAACGTTAAACTGATGGCCAGTAGTACTGTCACTCGCGCCTGAATGAAGCTTCTGTAACATGTATTTTCTCACTAAGGAGCATCACAACCCTCTGGGGCTTAGAAACACTAGACACCTTGTCAGCACTATGCTTAGGAACTGTTTTAAACAGTCAGATCACTAATAAAAAAAACACAAAAATGTAAAAATCTGGACTGGGAGGGGTGGCTCATACCTATAATCCCAGCACTTTGGGAGGCTGAGGCAGGAGGATAGCTAGAGCTCAGGAGTTCGAGGCCAGCTTGGGCAACATAGTAAGAGCTCGTCTCTGCAAAAATAAAAAATAAAAAAAATAAGTCAGGAGTAGTGGTGCGCACCTGTAGTCCCAGCTACTCAGGAGGCTGAGGCGGAAGGATCGCCTGAGCCCAAGAGGTTGAGGCTGTGGTAAAACGCGATGGTGCCATTGCACTTCAGCCTGGGTGGCAGAGTGAGACTCCAATTCAAAAACAAAATAAAACAAGACAAATATATATGTGTGTGTGGGGTGTGTGTGTGTGTGTGTGTGTGTGTGTGTATAAAACTAAGTGGACCATGAAAAGGACCCTTGTCTGCAGTATGAGATCTGAAGCAGGAAAGCAGATTGCTATCTTGCTCCATGCTAGCTAGGAACATGTGTGTCGGGCTACACGAATTTTCCCTCCTCTACACATGTCTGTGTATAACCGTGAAGGTGCCATGAGGTTTGATTTTGAGTTACAAATAAATTTTAGTTAGTAGGTGAATTTGCAAGTATAGAATCCACAAATAGAGAGGATCAACGCTACGTATAACGAAAAACAAAAAGTAAAGATAATAAAGAAAGCCGGGCTCGGTGGCTCAGCCTGTAATCCCACGCCATTGGGAGGCTGAGGTGAGTGGATTGCCTGAGCCCACAGGTTCGAGACCTGCCTGGGCAGTGAGACCGCATCTCTACAATAAATCAAAAAATCAGCCGGGCGTGGTAGCGCATGCCTGTAATTCCGGCTACTCGGAAGGCTGAGGTGGAAGGATCCCTGGAGCCCAGCAGGTCGAGGCTGCGGTGGCCGGGAGTGGCCACTGCACTACGGTCTGGGCGACAGAGTGAGACTCCAACTCAAAAAAAAAAAACAAAAACAAGATAATAAAGAACTTAAATGGAAAATAAAAATAAAATTCATTTAATATGCTCAGTGTTTTCAAAGGCAAATGCAAATTACTGAAGCACAAATCGCCTGTCAAGTGATCAGAATGGATTAGAATGTTGGTAAGTATGTGAATAGCAACTAACTCCCTTGAGAGAAATTTCATAGTAAATATCAAAAGCCTTAAAAATGTTCAGACTCCTTGACCTAGTACTGGAAATCTGGAAATTTTAGCCTAGATAGGCCTAGATGTATGCCAAGATTTAATTATAAGAATATTTGTAGCCAGGTTCGGCGGCTCAGCCTGTAATCCCGCACCTTTGGGAGGCTGAGGTGAGTGGATTGCCTGAGCCTGCGGGTTCGAGACCCGCCTGGGCAGCGAGACCTCATCTCTACAATAAATCAAAAAAAATCAGCCGGGCGTGGTAGCGTGTGCCTGTAATTCCGGCTACTTGGAAAGCTGAGGTGGAAGTATCGCCAGAGCCCTGCAGATCGGGGCTGCGGTGGCCGGGAGCGGCCACTGCACTCCAGTCTGGGCGACAGAGTGAGACTCCAACTCAGGCAAAAAAAAAAAAA
>NW_007248842.1:47798-57239 GCF_000164805.1 Carlito syrichta
TTAAGTTGGAGTCTTACTCTGTCACCCAGACTGGAGTGCAGTTGCACGCTCCTGGCCACTACAGCCTCGACCTGCCAGGTTCTGGGGATCCTTCCACTTCAACCTTCCAAATAGCCGGAACTACAGGCGTGTACTACCACTAATTTTTTGATTTATTGTGGAGATGAAGTCTCGCCAAGTTGCCTGAGCGGATCTCGAACCCATGGGCTCAGGCAATCCACTCGCCTCAGCCTCCCAACACTCTGGGATTACAGGCTGAGCCACCGAACCCGGCCAATCCTCTTTCTAAAAAAAAAAAGGAAATTGTTGCAACAAAAATTTTTTTTTTTTAATTTAATTTTTAATTTTATTTTTATTTTTGAGTTGGAGTCTCACTCTGTCGCCCAGACTGGAGTGCAGTGGCCGCTCCCGGCCACCACAGCCTCGACCTGCTGGGCTCCGGTGATCCTTCCACCTCAGCCTTCCGAGTAGCCGGAATTACAGGCGCACCCACCATGCCCAGCTAATTTTTTATTTTACTGTAGAGATGAGGTCTCACCAAGTGCCCAGGCGGGTCATGAACCTGCAGTCTCAGGCAATCCACTCACCTCGTGTAATTACTTTAAAGGTAAATTTCTTAACAAAATTTTAGCAAATTAGGATGGAATACAAGTATATATATATATTTTTGAGTTGGAATCTCACTCCGTCGCCCAGACTGGAGTGCAGTGGCCCACTACTCACAGTCACCGCAGCCTCAACCTGCTGGGCTCAGATGATTCTTCCACCTCAGCCTTCCTAGTAGCTGGAACTACAGGCATGCACCATGCCCGGCTAATTTTTTTACTTATTGTAGAGATAAGGTCTTGCCAAGTTGCCCAGGCTGTTCTCGAACCCATGGGCTCAGACAAGCCTCTCACCTTGGCCTCCCAAAGTGCTGGGATTATAGGCGTGAGTCACCACACCTGCTACAAGTATATTTAAAGAGTTAAATACTCTGACCAGGAGTGGAGGCTTACGCCTGTCATCCCACCATTTTAGAAGGCCAAGTCAGGAAGATCACTTGAATCCAGGAGTTTGCAACCAGCCTGGCAACATATTAAGACCTCAATTCTAGAAAAAAAAAAATTTTTTAAATTAACCAGGAATGGTGGCATGCACTAGTAGTCCCAGGTAGTTGGGAGGTTGAAGTGGGAGGATTACCTGAGCCCAGGAGGTTGAGACTGTGGTGAACTGTGAGCCATACTACTGCACTCCAGCCTAGGCAACAGAGTGAGACCCCCGACTCAAAAAAAAAATTTAAATATTCTAATGCCAGTATCTCCTTTTGATATGAAACTATGTTAAAAATCAACAAAAAGTCAAAGATATCACTATATTTAAATTCTCCCCTATGAAATCAGATTAAGAAAAAATGGAACGAAGACATCATTATTCAAAGGAAATAAAAATATCATTACTTACACATGATATATTTGTGTACCTACAAACCCTAACCAAATTAATAGGAATCTTTTAGAAATAATCAGGGTAGTTAGAATTCTGGTAGAAAATCATTGGTCATTAGGGAAATGCAAATTAAAACTCTAATGATGGCCAGGCTTGGTGGCTCAGCCCGTAATCCCAGCACTTTGGGAGGCCGAGGCAAGTGGATTACCTGAGTCTGCGGGTTCAAGAGAAACCCAGGTAGCTTGGCGAGACCTTGTCTCTATAATAAATCAAAAAATTAGCCAGGTGTGGTAACGTGTGCCTGTAGTTCCAGCTACTTGGAAGGCTGAGGTAGAAGGATTGCCAGAGCCCAGCGGGTCAAAGCTGGGGTGGCCATGAATGTGCCACTGCACTCCAGCCTGGGCGATGGAGTGAGACTCCAACGCAAAAAAGAAAAAAAAAAGAAAAGCCCTAGTGATACACTAATGCATACCCACACTATGGCTAAAATTTTAATCTGACCATTCTGAGTATTGGGAAAAGCTGTGGAAGAACCAGAACTCTGATTTACTGCTGGTAGGGATGTAAAATGATGCCATCATTTTGAGAACAGTTGGGCAGTTTGCTAAAAAGTTAAACACACACTTCCCATATGATCCAGGAATTACACTTGAGGTATTCACCTGAGGGAAAAGAAATAATATGTTCACAAAGACTTGTACATGAATATTCATAGCAGCTTTATTTGTAATTGCCAAAAACTGGAAACAACAAGCAAATGTCCATCAGCAGGTAAATGGATAAGAGATTCATACGCCACTACATCGCAATAAAAAGGAATGAATTATTGATACAAGAAACGACATGGATGAATTTCAGAATAATTATGCTGAGAAGACTGACCAAAAAAGTACATACTGCATGTTTCTATTAAAAGAAAATTCTTGAAAAATGCAAATTAACCTGCCAGAAAGCAGATGAATGCTAACCTTGAACCAGGAGTTGGCGTTAGGGAGGGATGGATCACAAAGGGACATAGGGAAGTTTTGGGAGTTTATGACTGACTATGTTCGTTATTTTGATTGCGGTGATGTTTTTATAAATGTATACATATGTCTAAACACAGCCAAATACACACTTTCCGTATGTGCAGCTTACTGTATCTCAATTATACCTTAACAAAGCTGAAAAGTATAAGTAACAAACAAATAAATATAGTAACCTATATATATGGTTTTTACATACAAGGAATAACCTTAGAAAATATAACGGGAAAACATCTCATTCCATACCTACACAAAATACAAAATGACCTATAATCAAGTTAACAAGCAGCGTGGTAAGCATTATGTGGAAATATATATATATATAAGCCTTTGTAACAATGTAAATCTTTGAAAATCTTTAGAAAAAAATAGATTTGAATAAACGAGAAGACACAATATACTCCTAGACAGAAGGACTTAAATGCGCCTAGAGGATGCTGTGATGCTGTGATTCACCACTGAGATTTCCCACCGAGAGGCCAAGGCACTCGTTCCCTTAGCTACTTATTAAGTTGGTCGCCAATGGCTCTTAGCTGAGGGGGTTCTCCAGGAGTGTCTCTCCACTGAAGAAAACCACTTCTCCAAGCTTAAGGCTTCCTCTCCCTGGGGAGTTTGCTTCTAATGACTGGTCAGTGCAGGGGGGCTGGGGAGGGGAGGCAGAGGAAGTTTCACAAAAATCTGGTCCCCTTGCCTCAACTTAGGACAACTGTGACATTCCATCCCAGCTCCAAAACTCCCCTTGGGATCAGCTGAGCTGTCGCAACTTGATTACAGTTCAACTCTGTCCTCTGCCCAGTTCACTTCCTTCCTGCCCACGTAGATATTAATCCCAAGGTTACTTCCTAATAAACCTACTTATGCAACTCTCCTTCTGAAAGTTGACTTCCAGGGACCTTGACCTACAACAAAGGGTAAACGTGTCAATTAAGTCCAAATGAACGTGTACTTCTGATGCAAATTATCATCGGAATAACAGTGGAATAATTTTATTAAATGAAAATAGCTAAGAAATTGAGGAGGGGGGCAAGATAAGAACAATCGAGTTATACTTGAAAGACCAGAAGTTCAATTTTGCTATAAAGCTACAATAGCCATGGTAGAAAAACAGTCAATGAAACAGAAGAGAAAAAACTATGTGCATTATAAGATAATGTCTAGGGTGATATTATCTTCTAGAAATTTCTCTTAATGCTCTTGACTTTTTGACTTTCTTTTTTATTTTCTTTCTTTCTTTTTTTTTTTGGAGTCTCACTTGTCGCCCAGGCTAGAGTGCAGTGGCACGCTCACGGCCACCGCAGCCTCCACCTGCTGGACTCGGGCGATCCTTCCAAGTTGCTGGAACTACGGACATACACCACCACATCCAGCTAGTTTTTGTGATTTATTGTAGAGATGAGGTCTCACCAAGTTGCCCAGGCTGGGCTCTTGACTTTTCTAATCCTGTCTCTTCCCTAAGGATATTAGTTCCTTAGAACCCTTTTTAGTGGAAGCCACTCATTTTCACGTAGACACTAGTGGTATTATTAGCAATCTCCTAACTCCCTAATAATATTCTCAATGTATTATTTTTACCTCCTCATATTAAATCACTTTGGTTTTTAGGCTCAAGCCATTTCATTATACCTCCATGTAGCCTTCTCAATAATATTCTACCAAAGTGAGTGTTAAGTCACAATCCTAGCAGGGTCTCCAGAATGTTAGGTCAGATTCACTGCGGGTGTGAGTGTCTGGTGTCTGCAATCTGGTGATGCACAAAAGATGCAAAGAATCACACAGAAAATATAGTCTATTTAAAAAGTAAATTAGAGTCGAGCTCGGTGGCTCAGCCTGTAATCCCGCGCCTTTGGGAGACTGAGGTGAGTGAATTGCCTGAGCCCGCGGGTTCGAGACCCACCTGGGCAGCGAGACCTCATCTCTACAATAAATAAAAAAATCAGCCGGGTGTGGTAGCGCATGCCTGTAATTCCGGCTACCGGGAAGGCTGAGGCGGAAGGATCGCTGGAGCCCAGCAGGTCGAGGCTGCGGTGGCCGGGAGCAGCCACTGCACTCCAGTCTGGGTGACAGAATGAGACTCCAACTCAAAAAAAAAAAAAAATTTAATATCCATGCAGGCAGCACAATAAACCCCCTAGCCTCTTAGTCCCTTAACTCAATGGCAGTGAACTCCCATGAACTTTTCCCCACAATCCACTCCCATGTCCACAATGTCCCCTTCGTCATGAGAACGGCTCTACCTCTAAGACCTTAAACTTCAACTTTCCTAGCCAGGCACAGCCTGTCATCCCCGCATTTTGGGAGGCCAAGGTGGAAGGATCACTTGAGGTTAGGAGTTCAAGACTTCAGGACCAGCCTGGGCAACAAAGCGAGACCCTATCTCTACAAAAAAAATAGAAAAGTTAGCCGAGTATGGTGTTATGCCTATAGCCCCAGCTTCTGGGGATGATGAGGTGGGAGGATCACTTGAGCCCAGGAACTTGAAGCTGCGGTGAGCCATGGTGGTGCCACTGTGCTCCAGCCTGGGTGACAGAGTGAAACCCCGACTCAGAATACAAAAACTTCATAAATTCTGTCCATGACTTCGACCTCCTCCCTTTGTGCTTTCCCTCAAAGAGTCATTTGAACTCCGCAATTAATTATAGTCTCCTACTCCCACCTGAAAGTTCTTCCTTTTCTTTTGAACTTGAACCCACGTGGTTTACAAGGGCATGGTCTCTTTGCCTCCATGTGGGGCAACCACGACGTTCCATTCCAGCTTCAGAACTTCCCTTGACCACATAGGCTTCCATCTCAAATCCTGCCAGCCCATCCTCTGCGATGCTGCAGAGGAACCTGTCTAAAAGACAGATTTCATTAAACTATTCACCTGTTACAGAGTTTCTTTCTTTTTTTTTTTTTTTTGAGTTGGAGTCTCACTCTGTCGCCCAGACTGGAGTGCAGTGGCAGCTCCCAGCCACCGCAGCCTCGACCTGCTGGGCTCCAGCGATGCTTCCGCCTCAGCCTTCGAGTAGCCGGAATTACAGGCACGTGTTACCATGCCCAGCTGATTTTCTGATTTATTGTAGAGATGAGGTCTCGCCAAGTTGCCCAGGCAGGTCTTGAACCCACGGGCTCAGGCAATCCACTCACCTTGGCCTCCCAAAGCGCGGGATTACAGGCTTAGCCACCGAGCACGATACAGAGTCTCTTTGTCACTCTCATTCTGCAGCCCAAACTCGCCAGGCTGGCACACAAGGCCTGCCATGATCATGCCCCGCCTTCACCTTGGGTCACCACCTTCCTCGTTCCTCACACTTCCACCATGATGACTCGAATAATGGTGTTTCATGCCCTCCTCAATTTGCATATCCTATTCTCTCCACCTAGGAGGCCTCCCCATGGTCACCTTATTTTCTTTCCAGACCTACTTCCCCAGGCAACACCTATTACTCCTGCCTGAAAACCTTCATTGTCCCTCCTACATTCCTAAGTGACTCAGTGCTCAGTGTAGAAACTATTTGTCGGAATCCCCTACCAGGGAGATGAGAATGGCATCATCGTTACATCGTTATGTCCGCCACACAATACATGGCACAAAGCAGATACTGGACAAACATAGCTTGACTGAACCAGAAAAAGAATCCAAGAGGATCGTCAGGTGGGATAATCCTTACCTGTAACTCCTTTTGGAGGGCAGATAAGAAAATGATGATTGGAGTTTGCATAATGCGTGATTAGTGTCTTTGCGTAATCAGGTTTTGCAACACCCTGATTGCTAAAAAAAAAAGAATCCAAGAGGAAAAAAACTCTGGGCTTGTATTCTGGTGACCTGGATTCCAGTCCCAGATCCAACACTTACTTGCTAAGTGACTGTGGGCAATTTTCTGAACCTTTCTGAAACTTTACTTTTATCTGAAAATGGACATAGTGAGAACTATTCTGCAGGGTAGCTTTAAGGAGCAAATGAGAGAACAGCGTGAAATGCAGAAGATGGTTCCTAATGTACCATAGCACTCAGTAAAGTTTGGTTTCCTTCTTGCCTTTCTTTCCGCCATACCTTCTGTCCTCTTCCCTGCCTGATCCCTGGCTGTTTTTCCTCTTAGTTCTCATCTCCTCCCTTCTCCTCCCCATGCCTATGGAAACAGCAGCAGGAACAAATCAAAGTGATTTATTTGAACCTAGCCATTACCAGCCATAAAGTGTTCCAACTCCCAGCCCATGACTCAACCAGGGCTCACCTCATTGTCGCTCCACCTTAATAAATAGCTGGGCGTTTAGCTCATCTGACAAGGAAAGGTTGCTAGAAACAAACCGAATATACCCACCTGGGTGTGTCCTGGAGTCTTCCTAATGAGGAATCACCAGTAAGCCTTGGGGGGAAAAAAGCTGTGGACTCTCTACAGCCAAACCCAACACCATCTTCAATAATACACTCAACACCGATGTGGTCATTGAAATCCAGAAGCTTCTTGACATCATTTAATTTGTACCAGTGGGATATGCGGGGAGTTTCAAAGTATTTCAGTGATTCAGAAAGTAAAATGAGCCAGATCCAGAGAAAGCACCAATTTACAAATTTTAGTCAGATCTAAGCCTATGCTAGGGTTTCCTCAATGTCCATTTTGCCTAAGAACTTGATTTACAGCATTGCCCTGTAGATTACTTATTCAGAGACAAGAATGACGTAAGGCTTGATGGGGAAGAAAGGCAGTAAAGACAGTTACTGTGAGAAGTGAACTGAAGGCTGCACGTGGTGTCTCAAGCCTGTAATTCCAGCATTTTGGGAGGCCGAGGTGAGAGGATTGCTTGAGCCCACAGATTCGAGACCAGCCTGGGCAACTTGGCAAGACCTAATCTCTACAATAAATCAAAAAATTAGCCGGGCGTGGTAGCACCTGTAATTGTGGCTACTTGTAAGGCTGAGGCGGAAGGATCGCCTAAGCCCAGCAGGTCGATGCTGGGTTGGCTGTGAGTGTGCCACTGTACTCCAGCCTGGGTGACGGAGAGAGACTCCAACTCAAAAAAAAAAAAAAAAAAAAGAAGTAAACTAGAATAGTAGGTCAAAAAAGAAATGCAAGGAAACAGAACAGTGGAAAAGACCCCTTACTATCCCACCCAACCTCCTCCTATTTTCTATGTTAGATATAAAAGCAACACATAGCAATTCTATAAGGAGTATCATTCAATTTCCATTTTATATATAGAAAATATATAGCTGGGCTTAGTGGCTCAGCCGAGCGTGGTAGCACATGCCTGTAATTCTGGCTACTCAGAAGGATGAGGTGGAAGGATCGCCAGAGCCCAGTGGGTCGAGGCTGTGGTGGCCGGGGAGCGGGCACTGCACTCCAGTCTGGGCGACAGAGTGAAACTCCAACTCAAAAAAAAAAAAAAAAAAGAAAATATATAAAAATATATAAATCTCAGAGAGATTAAGCAACATGTCTAAAGTTACACAGGCAGACATCAGTCACATCAAATTTCTAAGTCAGCTCTGTCCAAGTTCAAACCCCATGTCATTTCTAATCTCTTAGGCAGTTTCAAATAAAGCATAGTAAACTCATATGAAATAAACCCACCAGATTGAATGGGGATTATCTAGTTTTATTGGTAGAGAAATATATCAGAAAATTCAAAATCAGTAGAAGGCCAAGTGTGAGGGCTCATACCTATAATCCCAACACTTTGGGAGGTCGAGGCAGGAGGATCACTTGAGTTCAGGAGTTTGAGACCAGCCTGGGTACCATAGCAAGATTCCATCTCATATATATATTTGAAATGGGGGAGCCCCTAAAAAAACTGTAATTGTCTTTTGGAGGGTGGACCCCTCATAGTCCAGGTTTCCCCCACTAGGAACCCGTGTTCTAGGAACCCGTCGGCATCAGTGTACCAGCTAGTGAAGTTGTGACAGGCTGTGTTCTGCTTCAGAGACTTTTTTTTTAAGATTCTGTCAATGTATTTGCCCATTTTGTAATGAGTGATTTACAAGCACACCTGTCCACATCACACTGAATGTTCAGCAATGAATGTTTTTGACCAAAACAGTATGACCTCTGTGCCCCGCCCTCCCTAGTCACCTGATCTATCTCCAAGTGACTTTTTGTTTGTTGGTTTCTCCAAATGAAAAACATCCTTAAAGGGAAACGTTTTGCTGACACAGAAGAGGCAAAACAAAAAACAGCAGAAGCACTTAAAGACATCGCAATTGATGAGTTCAAAAACTGTTTCAAGCAACGGAAAAAGTATCATGATAGGTATGTTGCATCAGAGAGTACTTGGAACGTGACTGATGTTTAAACATAAAGGAATAAATACACAGTTTTGTATAAATAAATTCCAGGTTTGGGGGGGTTCCCCCTCATATTCACAGATGTAATTTTTTTTTTTGAGTTGGAGTCTCACTCTGTCGCCCAGGCTGGAGTGCAGTGGCACGCTCGTGGCCACCCCAGCATTGACCTGCTGGGCTCCGGCGATCCTTCTGCCTCAGCCTTCTAAGCAACCTGAACTGCAGGCATACGCTGCCACGCTTGGTTAATTTTTTTTATGTATTGTAGAGAGAGAGATCTTGTCAAGTTGCCTGGGCTGGTCTCAAACCCGCGGGCTCAGGCAATCCACTCGCCTCGTACTCCCAAAGTGCTGGGATTACAGGCTTGAGCCACCATGCCCAACCGTAATTCTTTTTTTTTGGCAATAGAAGAAGAATTCCTTTGCATCTAAAGAGCTTGGAAGCTGTCACTCTGTCTTAACAAGTAAAAAGCTGAACAAACTAAAAGTCACCAACACTTCTTGTATCCATCATGAATTAAGGTCACAGGTCACACTACTTAGAGAGACAGACTGGCCAGTACAGGGAACGAAAATCTGGAGTCTACAAGACAAATTGCTGGAGGCTCACATCTGAGAGTTTAAAATTCGAGGGGTGGGGAGATAGCTTACAGAGGACCATGGATACTTGCCACTTGCCTGAGCTTTACCTCCAGGAGAGCTCTATCAGTTTCTCACAGAGAAAATCGGG